>NC_056725.1:636251859-636406859 GCF_019279795.1 Protopterus annectens
TTTATATTCATGAATGTTCAGATCATCATAAATTTTCCTCATGTAAGTAAACAATCAGCCAGTAAAACTTAAAAAAACAAAGCAAATAAAACCCACCCAAGTGGGCGGCTTCACCCCCCACCCCACCATATGTGGGGTGCTGCACTGCTCACCCCCTCAACTAAATATACGAACTCCGAGATTGCAGCACTACAGTGGAGATCGTGAATGTAAGCTTTCGTCATTTCTGTCTCGTCGTTTTGCAACTTGATGTTATGGTAATTTGTAATTTTGACGTAGATCCATATACACACACAAATATAGATAGATAGATAGATAGATAGATAGATAGATAGATAGATAGATAGATAGATAGATAGATAGATAGGTCTACTAAATTTCAAACTTTCACTCGATACCATAAAATCGAACTTGTGAATGTTCTAAATTTACTAAAAAATTTATATTTTTGCAGAGGGCAAGCCCCGTGCACCCCCAGACCTCCTGCTAATTAAATATACCAACTCTGAAATCGCACTACAGTGAGGAAAATGGTAAATGTATTATTCCATGCTGTATGGCGATTTCCATTTAAATGGTTTGACCTTTCAAAAAAGAGAGAAATTGTCCTGACATCTTGTGGACAAAGTCAAAATTTCATCATTCTAAATAAAACTAAATAACACATTCAACTTATACATATATATATATATATATATATATATATATGGGTACCTATTACTTCACCGACAGGTCAAAAGAGCGACACTCACATGTTCGACTCCACATCATCGACACTTCATAACATCGACGTTTCAGGTAAGCGATCTTCCCCCTCACAGGACCCATGGTATCACTCGTTTCTCTGTTATAACGTGTACGATTTACATCATTATTCAAAATTTACCCTGATAGCGTTGTCCTTACCTTCTTAATAGTGAAACGAGTGCTACCATGGGTCCTGTGAGGGGGAAGATCGCTTACCTGAAACGTCGATGTTATGAAGTGTCGATGATGTGGAGTCGAACATGTAAGTGTCGCTATTTTGACCTGTCGGTGAAGTAATAGGTACCCATATATATATATATATATATATATATATATATATATATATATATATATATATTTATATATATATATATATATATATATATATATATATATATATATAGATAATCATAAATAGACTTTTTTTCATATATTTTAAAAATAGACAGATGTATTGATTGCATTCATGACTAGGTTATACCATCTAATTAAGACCAACACCATATACAGCTCCTAGGTTTGATACCCACCTTCTGCCGTTAGCATGTAACACACATAATTTATCACTTTTGTTAGGTGAAGAAGAATTAACCCCATCAATACCAGTAAAACTAAATTTGGCCCCTTCAAATTCTGCATGATATCTAACCAGTGCACTGGATTCCTTGGAACACCTCAGATCACTAAGAGAAAGTGAAAGACATTGTTTACAATAATTACATGTTTCTCCCACTTAGAAAGCTCCACATGTACAAGTTCTTAATAAATGACCCTTTTTGTACACCATATAATAAATTCACAATTTCAAAAACATATATGTCTTATCTGTTGCAAAATATTTAGTTTTTATTATATGGACACAAAATACACCATTTCCACATGGAAAATAAGCCACTGGATTACTTCCAAAATATATTTGTCTAAGTATATTTATATGTATTTATATGTATATGGGTTAATCATTCGGAGACAAATAACCACCAATGTTTTTTTTTTTCCCTTTTTTTGCACCGGTAAGAACACTTTTCTTGGACAACTGTATCTGAGCTTAAAATGTACAAAAATGATCAATTGCACCACTGATCTTTTGCATATTATTCCCAAGTGTAGTAACAAACCATACTTTTAACAAATCAGATCTTGATTTTGCACTAGTCCTTAACATAGCATTAAATATTACATTTTTGTCATACCCTCTAGTCAAGAATCCATCTTGCACATTCTTAGCCATTTTTTTATTATCACTGCAAATATATTTAACCCTAAGCATTTGTGAGTGAGATATATGTTTGATAACA
The DNA here is from genome assembly GCF_019279795.1 of Protopterus annectens. Classification (NCBI taxonomy): domain Eukaryota; kingdom Metazoa; phylum Chordata; order Ceratodontiformes; family Protopteridae; genus Protopterus; species Protopterus annectens. The sequence continues at coordinate 636,253,905 of NC_056725.1, forward strand.
AAAGGATTGCAACTAGGTACATGGTAGGAAAGAATTTTTACTGAATGGTTTATGATATAACATATTATTAAATAAACGGTATTTAGCTGTAAATCTAAGACCCATTTTGTTAGTATTTAATTATTGGATACATTTATTGATAGATATCAGTATCCCTTAAAAGCCCATACAGCATCTGAAAACCACTTCCACATGGTCAAACATGGACAGAACACATTATGAGATGAATCATAAATATATTACTGTTTGAAATTACCAGCATAAAGATAAGTATAAACTGATGCAAATATTGCACCCATGGCTGTGCCATGAGATTATAAATTGCACTTGCTATCAAAGTTATAGCATTCATCTCAAGCACGACTTACATTATATCCAATAAAAATTGCTTAAACTCCATTTGGTACAATTCACTCTTGTCTAACCAGTAATCTAGATCTTCTGTCCATTTAGAATGGGGACAGAGGTTTACTGACATTCCACATCACAGGTACATAACAAGGTAGAGATATATACCTGCACCTCTTCCATCAGTGCTGGAATCTCAGTAGTGTCACACAACCTAGCTCTAACCTTACTTAAAAAGGACTTCAGATATTTGTTTCCAAAATTCCAATATGGGTTCAGAAAGTTAAACTCATACCAGAAACAATGGGTATACAAGGAGTGAAAAAAATCCCCTTATGTACCTTAGGTAACTGGTAGAGTCGTTGACTGATTGGACGTTTTTCCGTAAGTTGATTTTGTTATTTCTTATGGAATAATATTTTAGATACCATATTGTACAAAATAATTCATCAGTTTCTTAAATAAACTGGTAGGATCTAATTCTAAATGTATATTTGTCTGCACATCATTAAGCTGTTTACACTCTTCTAATTCATAATCTTTCTTGGCCCATAACTCCACCCCACCAACCTTATCAGCATTCATCACAATGAAATCTTGTTGATTGTGTAAGGAAAATAAAGCTTCTTTTTTCCAACTGTAAGGTTGTGACTAAAATTACAATCCCTTTCATTGGAATATAAGTATTTAAGTACTGACTGTTCAAATGCTTTTATACTAGACTGATAAGTTAGATGAAATAATGTATAAAAAGAAAAATATGACACCTTAGTTTCAGATGACTGATAACCTCTAGAAAAATATTTATATTTCAAATTCAAAATTCTAGAAAAGGATCTTACATGCTGTACCAAATTAGATAAACTTAAAAAAGAACTAGGAATATAGTTCAAATCTTTATTTAACAGCAGTTGTGAATATTCATCAGTATTAAAACTGGTCAAGCTGATAAACATATTTTCATTCGTCACACCCTCCTAAGCATCTCCTGAAAAATTGTTGTCTCCATTCCTGGACTTTTACTGTTTCATCCACCATTGTTTATACCTGAAGGGTTTGTGCCAAAAATATCTTTTAGAGTTTGGGAAGGTTTCAGTTTTATTGTTAGTCTTGGGAAATGCTGATGAATATGATGAAATGTCAGACTGGCACAAAACTGATCTAACATTAGGTTGCTTCCTTTTTTGTTTGCCCTTATAATTCAGCAATCATTTTTCATATTTGAAAAGTATATATTTTTTCTGGATCCCAACTTAATAAATGCATGCCCGGATGTATGTCTTTAAGATCTATCTAAACTTTATTAACTTCCTTGAACCAATTTCAGTATTAAGTGCCTATATCTAGTTAGCAAGGGTGTCCTTTAATGATGTAAATAAATCATTACCATGAAATTTATTTACTTTAATAATGTCCCTAGTCATAATCTCTTTTAAATTAACAACACTCTGTTCATAAAAGTTAATAAATCAGTCAATAAATCTATTGGAGGCTTCACAGTTAAAATGTCTCTTTGCACCTATAGTCTTTTTTAATCTTTTGACAACTGCATAGGGACTGTCTTTCACGTATTTACATAATTTACAGAAACCACATGGGAAGGTCTCTAAAGGTGTATGTTTTGTGTTACTACATAGTTTTCAAAAAACACATAGTTAAGTCCCAAATGGTTTATTAGTTGTATATGTGTCCATACAAATGTAACAACTGCAATGCCCACAGAGATACCTTCCTAAAAGGATACAAGGCCTAAACAATATGTTTTACATGGACCAACTCAAAGTTCTCTCACTTTACTCGATATACTACAGATTGTTAAGAGCTGACCTGTGTCTGCTGTAGAAGGCATCCTCTGACCAAATACTGATGGAACTTTTGTACATCAGCAAGTCAGATGGAATTAGAAATACTCTAAACAGCATCATCATCTTCTTTTGCTTGTTCCCATTAGGGGTCACCACAGCGGATCAACTGTTTCCACTTCTTCCTGTCCTCTGCACCTTGCTCTGTCAAAGCAACCACCTGCAAGTCTTCTCTCACCCACATCTATAAACCTTATCTTAGGCCTTCCTCTTTTCCTGGTACCTGGTAGCTTCATCCTTAGCATCTTTTTCCCAATATATTCAGCATCCCTCCTCAGCACATGTCCAAACCAAAGTAATCTTGCCTCTCTGGCTTTGTCTCCAAACCTTCCAACCTAAGCTGACCCTCTAGTATACTTATTCCTAATCCTGCCCACCCTCGTCACACCCAGTACAAATCTTAACATCTTTAACTCTGCCACATCCAACTCAAACTCCTGCCTTTTTGTCAATGCCACTGTCTCCAACCCATATAACATAGCTGGTCTCACTACCCTCTTGTAGACCTTCCCTTTCACTCTAACTGGTATTCGTCTGTCACAAATCACTCCTGACACTCTTCTCCACCCACGCCATCCTGCCTGTACTCTCTTCTTCACCTCTCTTCCACACTCACCATTACTCTGAACTATTGATCTCAAGTATTTAAACTCATCCACCTTCGCCACCTCTACTCCTTGCTTCCTCACCATTCCTCTATCCTCTCATTCACACACATATATTCTGTCTTAGTCCTGCTGACCTTCATTCCTCTTCTCTCTAGAGCATATCTCCATCTCTCCAGGGTCTCCTCCACCTGTTCCCTACTCTCACTACAGATGACAATGTCATCTGCAAACATCATAGTCCACGGGGAATCCTGTCTGATCTCGTCTGTCAACCTGTCCATCATCACTGCAAATAAGAAAGGGCTCAGAGCTGATCCTTGATGTAATCCCACCTCCACCTTAAACGCATCCGTCACTCCCACCGCAGACCTCACCGCTGTCACACTACCCTTGTACATATCCTGTACCACTCTTACATACTTCTCTGACACTCCTGATTTCCTCATACAATACCACAACTCCTCTCTAGGCACCCTGTCATATGTTTTCTCTAAGTCTACAAAAACAATGCAACTCCTTCTGACCTTCTCTGTACTTCTCCATCAACACTCTCAGAGCAAACATCACATCTGTAGTGCTCTTTCCCGGCATGAAACCATACTGCTGATCACTAATCATCATGTCCCTTCTTAACCTAGCTTCCACTACTCTTTGCCATAACTTCATGCTGTGACTGATCAATGTAATCCCTCTGTAGTTACTACAGCTCTGCACATCACCCTTATTCTTAAAAATTGGTACCAAAACACTTTTTCTCCATTCCTCAGGCATCCTCTCACTTTTCAAGATTTCATTAAACAATCTGGTTAAAAACTCCACTGCCATTTCCCCTAAACACCTCCATGCTTCCACAGGTATGTCATCTGGACCAACAGCCTTTCCATTCTTCATCCTTTTCATAGCTATCCTTACTTCCTCCTTGCTAATCCACTGCACTTCATGATTCACTATCCGCTCATCATCCAACCTTCTCTCCCTCTCATTCTCTTCATTCATCAACCCCTCAAAGTACTCTTTCCATCTGCTCAACACACACTCCTCACTTGTGAGTATGCTTCCCTCATTACCCTTTATCACCTTTCCCTGCTGCACATCTTTCCTAGCTTGGTCCCTCTGTCTAGCCAATCGGTACAGGTCCTTTTCTCCCTCCTTAGTGTCCAACCTTTCATACAACTATTCATATGCCTTATCCTTAGTCTTTGCCACCTCTCTCTTTGCCATGCACCTCATCTCCTTATACTCCTGTCTACTTTCTTCATCTCTCTGACAATCCCACTTCTTCTTTGCCAACCTCTTTCTCTGTATACTCTCCTGTACTTCCTCATTCCACCACCATGTCTCCTTGTCGTCCTTCATCTGTCCAGATGTCATACCAAGCACCTTCTAGCTGTCTCCCTTACTAGCTCTGCTGTAATTACCCAGCTATCTGGTAACTCTTGACTGCCACCCAGTGCCTGTCCTTAACTCATCCCTGAACTCCACCTCACAATTACCCTTTTTCAATTTCCACCATTTGATTCTTGGTGCTGCCCTCACACTCCTCCTCCTCATCTTGATCACCAATGTCATCCTACAAACCACCATCCTATGCTGCCTAACTGCACTTTCCCCAGTCACCACTTTACAGTCTCCAATCGCCTTCAAACTGGCCCTCCTACATAAGATATAATCCACCTGTGTGCATCTTCCTCCACTCTTGTATGTCACCCTATGCTCCTCCCTCTTGTTAAAATGCATATTCACCACAGCCATGTCCATCCTTTTTGCAAAATCCACTATCATCTGCCCTTCTACATTCCTTTGTTTAACACCATATCTACCCATCACGTCCTCATCCCCCTCTGTTCTTTTCACCAACATGCCCATTGAAATCTGCTCCAATCACCACTCTCTCACCCTTGGGTACAGTCATCACCACTTTATCCAACTCACTCCAAAATTTTTCTTTCTCATCCATCGCACACCCAACTTGTGGAACATATGCACTAACAACATTCATCATTACACCATCAATTTCCAGCTTCATAAACATCACTCTATCCGACACTGTTTTCAACTCCAAAACACTCTTAGCATACTGTTCCTTCAGGATAACTCCTACGCCATTTCTCCTCCCATCCACACCATGATAAAACAATTTGAACCCACCTCCGATACACCTAGCCTTACTCCCCTTCCATCTGGTCTCTTGCACACACAGTATACCAACCTTCCTTCTGTCCATCATATCAGCTAGCTCTCTCCCTATACCAGTCATACTTCCAACATTCAAAGTTCCAGCCCTCACTACCATAGTCCTCACCTTTCTCCTCTCTTCCTGCCTTCGGCCATGCCTTCAGCCTCTTCTCTTCCTTCGGCCAACAGTAGCCCAATTTCCGTCAGCACCCTGTTGGCTAACAGTACTGGTGGCGGTCGTTGTTAACCCAGGCCTCGGCCAATCCAGTATATAAATATTTACTGGTGTCCGCATTAATTGTTTGGTGAAGTTTTACGCTGGATGCCCTTTCTGATGCAACCCTCCCCATTTATCCGGCCTTGGGACCGGCACAAAGAAATGCACTGGCTTGTGCATTCCTAGTGGTTAAGAAATCCCCAGGTTAAGAAATACTCTAAACTTCTTCTGCAAAATCAGCAGAATGGTTTGGAGGGACAGGTATAACATACAGAGGATACCACTGCTCTGGCATAGACTCCCCTTCCATGTTAAACAATGTTTGTTCCTGTCCATATTCAAGCACAACTTGAATCTATGGATGGTTAATAGAAAATGTACCCCAGGACTACACCTGTATTACTAATAGACAGCTGCAACTCTGAAATTATTTATCCCATGCATGGACACTCTAAAGTTACCTATGGTATGATCCCAGTTATTTTCACTAGGGTAATATATAATTATTGAAGATGGGATAGGTAAGGCCAATCTAACACTAAACAGGATAAGTTAATATAAGCACCAAAAGGGAAATTGGCTAGGTTTAAAATGCCACACAAGGGCAGATAGTTTGTGACAGACAGTCCTCTCCACATAGATCTGCAGTTATATCTACATCTGAGTTTAGTTAATGTTGCTCAGTCTACCACTAAGCTATCTGAACTTTCACTTTCTCTTTCACACCTCATCTACATACTTAAGAATATAATCCTATTTTATTAACTTTAAGGGATGCATCTTTAGTGAGAATAATAGTGTTAATATTCCTGCATGAAACGGTGCTGTAATTTTTATCTTCATTACCCATTTAGTACCCAGTGAGATTTTTTTTAGATTGTGTCCCAGGAGCACTTTGACTTAGTGCACCACTGTGGAAGACTTAGAGTTCATTGGGGTCTTCTTTGAAAACTGCTGTGATCTATAGACAACATATCCTGATTGCTAGATTAATTTTGTACATTCTTCTATAATTATAATAAACTTGTATATGCAGTCCATAAAGCCCTCATATGTATAATACTTAAAAGTTCTCCATTTAAGATATGTCTCAGTCATTTTTATATGTTTTCATTCTACATCATATTATTTAAAGAAGAAATCCAAGGTCATCATACTTGTCATCATGAACCCCCTTTTTCTCATGTTTACATGGGTTGGGATATCATATCAACATATAATGGGGGAATCCCATGATCTTTTCCTGATTCATTTCATATTCACTTCCCCTACTCACTTCATTGACCAGATCTACTAGTCTTTCAGCAATTCCCTTTTTTTTAATTAATCTTTACCTTTTCCTATCAACATTTTCCAGATATCCATTTATTTTCTCATATAGATTTGCTTTAACCTGAAAACCATTTACACTTTTCTTGAAACTCATTATCATCCAAATGTTGACTCTTTTTAGGATCAGCAACTATATTTCCTGTTTCCAACTCATTTTTTTTTCGTATTTTCTGCTTATTCTCTTTATACATGTGGATAGCCTGCTTCTGAGCCTTTTCTTGTTTTCAATATTTTTTCTGCTTCTTATTGCCTTTGTTCCTTGTCCATTTTATAATATTCTTTATATTTATTCATCTCTTATTTGCCTTTGATTAAAGTATTCAGTATGAGTGACATAGAGTGAAGCTTTAAGAATCCTTTCTTCTTTTTCACATTGCCTTTGTTTCTTTTCATCTTCCTGGGCCCACAACATTATTATTTATTTATCACAATCATTGCTTGATCATATGGTATAACATAATAACATTATCTATCCTAGTCTCTTTGATAATGTCTATGTATATGTGCAGAGGCTAAGCTTGTCTCATCCTTCTATTACTTGATTTGGAAGTATTTAGGAATAGACTTTTGTTAGAAAAAGGGATTAATGACTTTTCTTATACATGGTGTACTGTCTAATTCTCCAATGATATTTGAACACTTCTCCAAAAGCAGGTCCAAAGGGTTTAACACCACAAGAAAGACAATTACCTCTCACAAGTGTCCATGAAAAACTTCAGAACTAATGTCATAATTCTACTTCTCCATAAGAATTACCTTTTTTCAAACTGTGTTTCACAGTAATTTTAGCAGTTTGTCCTTCACTTGCTTTCCTAAGGTTTAAAGCAAAGGTCACACCAGGTGGAATGTCTTGAATATTTTTCATGCTGCCAACATATTTTTACAATGTCATCTATTTTAGCCTCTTTCCCCTTTGTTTTGAGTCAGTTTTTTTTTCTTTTTTCCTTGTACAGTTTTATAACCCCAATTTTCTGTCACTATGATAGAATTATCTGTACAGACAGAATTTAGAATAACAGTTCTTTCAGTTCTTACTTCCTGATTCACCTCTTAACACCTTCCTTCAGCCCAGTAGAATTAGTAGTAAACGTTAATATCTTGAGACAGATTCCAAAAGAAATTTGTGGCAGCACAGTATGCTGAAGGAGGACATCAGCACATCAGGGCAGGGAGTTCCTGCTACTACATCTTCTGCCAATGTGGGTGAGGTTGAAAGCTTTACTAAGACATTAAGAGAAATTGAAACTGATTTGTATAAACTGAAACGCTTTGTATGGCAGCGGTTACATCTGGAGGCATGTCTATATTTTCACATTATTTCAAGAGGCAAGTGAGCTCTTATGCATGCCGACTTGTGGTGACGCATACCCAGAGTTACTTTGGCAGTGGCAGCAGTTGAATTTGGAGTTTAGTTTCAAGTATATTACTCTTATGTTTGATTTCTTTAAACCTTTTGAAGATTAATTATCTTTACGAACTGAACGTATGTTTTCTGATTTATGAACCCAGTATCTAGGTGAGCACTTCATGAATTTACTAGACAATATATGCTCTAATGTACTTTTATATGAATCCTGACTGCAGGAAACCAAACAGAGAAAACTTCAGTGGGATTATAATGATTTTCATGTTGGTAATGTTTTTGTATGGCCGAGGTTTAATAGTGAATCAGTGACTGATAACAACAATTCTAATGAATTGAATAAAACACAAAATACTCCAATAGTTTCCTCAGTTACTAAAGCAGTATTAAATTTGGAAACTCCTGTATCACAAATCATAACTCCAGCGATGCCAGTGATTGATCAACAAGTAGGAGGTGATTCTGGAGACTCTATGCTTCTGCCTAATCAACAAGTGCTAACGTATGCACAAGCAGGAGCATGACCCAAATCTTTGGCTCATGTAAAACCCGGGAGTATTGAGCGTTTTTTTACCCCTACCAATTCAACAAAGAACCTTCAACCGTTCTGTCAGTCAGGGTTGACAGAAATGGAAGTTCTCAGGAGACTGGGGCCAAATGCACAGTCGGAGGACACGCAGATAGGTAGTCTTGTTGTTAACCTATCTAATTATAATTTATCTACTAGTGAGATGTCCTTATTGAATAGAGGTTTATCTTTTGTTTCAGCTACAGCAATGAAACTAACAAACACTTTGACTGATGTAAGACTTTTTGCTTGAAATCTTGCTTGTAAATTATTGTTTAATGATTCCAATGTTTCTGATAATAATGGCGATATTATTACATATCGCAGATTAAGTACATTTTCTCCACCGCTACCAGCCCATATTGAATTGTTTGTTAAAATGTGTGAAGATGCCCTGTATAAAGATACTGAAAGAGGGAGACTGGGTGCTTTTCATAATTTGACAAACACAGAGAAAGAAGCCTTACAAGGCTTAATGAACAATTATTTGTTAATTATTAGACCGGCTGACAAAGGTGGGGCAGTTGTTCTTATGAATACTGTTGATTACGTCAGAGCTATGAATGGAATGCTGGATGATCGTGATATGTATGTTAAAGTGGATAGATCTTATGTTAGAATAGTTACTAATAGGGTACATGATTATTTAGATGAACTATTAATGAACAGATCAATCACTGAGACTTTGTTTTTTTGAAAGTGACTCACCCAGTTATTCCAGTGATCAAGGGACTCCCCAAAATACATAAATCTTAGGTATCACCCCCCCCCCATGAGACCCATTGTGTCAGGAGGTGGCTGGGTTACTGAATCACTTTCTGTTTATGTTGAAGGTAAATTAAAGAAGGTGGTTCTTATGATTGGCATCATATTGAGAGATACCATGCACTTCTTAAATGATATCAATGAATACATTGCTAAAATGATGTATCTTCTCTTTTGATGGTTACCATGGATGTTAAGAGCCTGTTTACTTGTATACCAAATTATTATGGTATAGATGCTATAAGAAATGTTTTATTACAACAAAGAGCCTTCTCTAATGTTGAAGTTGAGATAGTTTGTACATTCCTGGAGCTTATTTTGAGTAATAACTTGTTTCTATTTTGTGAAAAGATTTTTCTGCAGAAATGGGGTGTCGCTATGAGCACCCCTTGTGCTAACTCCTATGCAAACTTAATTATGCATTTTTGGGAGTTAAGCCATCTACATAATAGTCCATATATTAACAGAGTTAAATTATATAGAAGATTTGTGGATGATGTTTTTATATTCTGGGATTGGGATCATAACTCTTTGCTCCATTTCGTACAGCAGTTAGAATTAACTACTGATTTTTTTAAATTTACTGTTACTAGCTCCTATGACTGTGTTGATTTTCTTGATATATCTGTTTATAAGAATCAGGATGGGAATGTTCATACCACATTATTTAGGAAAATCATGCTGGCGGAATGGGCTTTTGAGCCATGATAGCATGCATCCCTGTCACATTTTTCCAAATATTATTAAAAGCCAATATATGAGAGTTCAAAGGATATGTGAAGGGAGTGAGACTCTTAATTCAGAGATGCACAAAATGAAAAGCATGTTTCTGGATAGAGGTTATAAGAAGAACATGATACAGAGAGTGGAAAGGGATTTAACAACACATGTTAATAATGTGCAGTCTGAAGCTGCAGTTATTTCCCCACCCAGTCACAATGTTCAAACACGGAATAGGAAATATTTTTCCTTTACCACGGACTATACTAGTAACAACAAAGTGGTAAAAGATATTGTTTACAAATATTGGCCACTTTTGCTCCCTAATGATTCCACCACTAGAATTGTAGGTGAGACTCCACATTTTAAATTTCGCAATAATGCTAACTTGAAACAGCTTTTATGTAAGGATAAGAGGAACAAGCATTCTACAGAGAGTAAAAGATTAGGTACTTATACATGTAGGAAGTGCAAATTTTGTGATGATTTATGTACACAACAAACATTCAACTGTCCCAACACTTTGTTTAAATTTGAACCCAGGTTCTATGCTGATTGTGATACTAGTAATCTGCTGTACTTGGCTATGTGTGATACATGCCCATGTTATTACATGGGCAAGACCACTCAGAGGCTGAAGGAACATATAAGTAAACATCTATATGAAATACGCAAAAATAATTAATTGAATGCTTTGGCCAAGCATGTAATGATATTTCCTGAACACCGGTTTTTGTTTTGGGTTTTACAACCAATGTACAATAATATCAGAGGGGGTGATACCAATAAGTTCCTTGAACAACAAGAACTTCATTGGATGCTGAGGTTACAAACACATAAATATCCAGGAATATATAACAGTGGGCTGGATTCATGAAGGCTTGCACAGAGTTGAAGAGTAGAGTAAGACTTCATGCAGCCAACATGTCCACTGAGCAATCCAGGAAGAGCCAGTAGGGGCGTGTAACAGAGCTCCTTAAACTAGTCCTACACAGACATGGCTTGGATATGCAAATTACCTCAATTGCAGGCAAAAGCTATGCAAATGAGGTAAATTTGCGATCCAGGAAATCCGAACCTGTACGAATAGGAGTAGTGTTATTTGCAGAAATGTACTCAGTTGACAACTGAGTACGGTTCTGCAAAAAGCAAAACGGAGCAGTGACAGCTCCAAAAAAAGGATGCATTTACAGGAGGAAGCATACCAATGACAAAAAATACTGCCACTGGCAATGTTCACCGATGCAAAATAAAAATAAATAACTTTTTTTTTTATCCCGATCTCCGGGGTTTAAGCGTAGCGCAGCGCCACGCAAATGCGCTGTGCCCTAAAAACCAGAAAATCAATAATTATGATCCACAAATGTGGATTTTATAGCTGATATGAATTTACAATGCAAGTGAATGGAAGGCTGAAGACAACATGGCCACCGAGTAGAGGTTGCTAAGGGGGGAAGCTCAGTCTAAGAGATGTAACCAAGCATTAGTAGGCAATCCCATGCAAATGAGGGTTAGGATAGTGAATCGCACGTTTACATAGCAAATGAGCACAGTCAGTGGAGTGTAGGAGTAGGATAAGGGGAGTAACAGAGTAGAAGATAGGTGACATCATGAGGGGGGCATGTATGAAAGAAGTGAAGCTCATTGGAGCTGAGTGGCACGTGTCAGGTGGCATTGACGTATCACTGAAAGAGGTGTGTCAACAGGTAGGCTAGGTAAAGTAAAGAAATTGAAGGTGTATGCCGTGGATAACACCAAAGTTTCTTGCGGAGCATGCATGCATGTGTGTGCGCTCCAGTAAACCCGTGTAAGACAGTGTGCGCGCGTGTTAGCGTGTGTGCATGCGTGTAAGCCGGAGTAAGCATATTAAGGCTGTGTAAACAGCTGTAAGCACATTTTCACTGGTGTGTGCGTGTTTTAACAAGAATAAGCAAGTTTTACTCCATGTAAGCATGTGTGCGCGTGTGTGAGCTGCTGTGAGTGTGTTTGCGCTTGTGTGCGCGGCGCTCCCCCCTGAGGAAACAGAAAGGAAAAAGGAAGCACACCAAATAGTAGGAAGTTACCAGGGAGTACTAGCAGAGCTAGCAGGTGAAAACAATCAGAATTAGGCAATTACACAGACAGTACACAAGCCCAGCCCATCCCAGCACTTAAACCTCTGCAAACAACAGTCCATTATATTTCTCTCAAGAGACACTGCAACACTGCAGTAAGCTAATAGAAGTAAAAACTGAAAAAGCTTCATTGAGACAAAGAAATGTTAGAGGCTGCCATTGCTGTTATAAGGTGACATATGCAACATGCTGAGGGTGGTGATAATGCAAATGCTGCTGGACAACCTACAGTGAGGAGACGGAGAAGAGTGTACAGGCCCAGGGTAACCTACCAGGGGCTGTATGAGCTGGAGATAGTGGAGCGCTATAGAGTGGACAGAGACCTCTTGCAGCAAACTGTTGAGCTGTGCAGGCCACGCCTCACACACAGAACCAACAGAGGGGAACCCATTCCAGTGGAAACCAAGGTATGTGCTGGCCTAAGAATATTAGCAACAGGTACCTTCAAGAGACCAACTGGTGATATGATGGGGATATCACAGGCATCAGCATCCAGGGTACTGCACCAGTTCCTGGATGCCATGTCAGCACATGTCGGTGATCATGTATATTTCCCCAATTCCCATGAGGAATTGGCCAGCAATATGCGTCTCTTCCAGCAAATAGCGGAATACCCTCAGATAGTGGGTGCAATAGACTGCACGCACATATGCATCAAAGTACCAGCCGGTGAGCGGGGTAGGGTCTACTTCAACTGCAAGGGCTTCCCCTCCATCAACTGCCAGGTCATGTGTGATGCCCAGGGCATAATATTGAATGTGTGTGCTGGCTATCCTGGAAGCTACCATGATTCCCATATCTGGCATCTGACGCAGCTGTATCAGACATTTGCCAATGCGGACATCCCACATGGTCACCTAGTGGGGGATGCTGGCTATGCACTGGAGCCGTGGCTGATGACACCCATCAGAAACGCACACACACCTGAACAGGAATGCCATAATGAGGCACACGCACAAACATGAAATGTAATCGAGCATGTGTTTGGGCTGCTCAAGTCACAGTTCCGGTGCCTGGACACATCTGGTGGAGCCTTGCAGTACTCACCAACTACATGTACCCAAATTGTCATGGTATGTGCTATGCTACATAATATGATCCTGCAAAAACAGCTGCAGCAGGACCAGCATAGGCCTGGGCCAAACAGCCCCCCACCATTGCCAAGGCCATCACAGGCAGAGCGTGACTTGGAGGAGGAACAACCTTAGCCTGCCCCAGTAGGCAGAAGGAGGCATGCCCAGTATGCTATGGCCTTCTCAAAGAGGCAACGTATAGCACATACACTGGCTCAGTAGGAACCCTGGAAATTATACCTCTCTCTGACTCACACATATAGTAAAAGGGATGCCTAAGTTGACACCACCTGCTTCCAAACATGTGTAGGGAGTGTAGTATGTGCATCTGACATAGCCAGCCCAGCAGCACCACCTGAGGCATGATTGACATGTGTTAAGCAATATAAAGCAGTGCTAAACAGCATTTACCACCATGTAGTATATGTAAAGAAAATCGCACACACCAACTAGCACAACTGTGGTCAATGTTGAGCAATATTGGGCAACGTCCAGCACTGTTGGTTAATACTGAGAAATTTTGGACAAGCTGGGTCTAAGTATATGAAGGGCTCTCCAAACACCATTATATTGGGTGACTTCAACTACCCAAACATTGACTGGTAGCAGTACTCAAGACCCAACACCCTAGGCCAAAGGTTCCTAGAATTTATAAACTCAAATGCTATGGAACAACTAGTCACCACCCCCACAAGAGGGGATAACATACTGGACCTGGTCATCACCAACATGGAGACTCTATGCTCCATACCAGAGGTATTCCCCTGATTGGTAAGATTGGACCATAAATCAATTCCACTGGATATCCACATCCTGATCCCACTCACAGCCCAGAAAACCACAGTGAAAAACTTCTCAAAAGCTAATGTCACACTTCCAAAACTGAGGTGGAATCCTTCAAGGCCCCCGGGCCAGTGGAAATTATGGCTCAAACTGCAGAATCCTTTATAAACACATTCTATGGACACCTTCAAGAATGCATGGATCATGCTATCCCAAACAAAACCAAGACCAAATCATCCAAAGGCAGGTGTCCTGCCTGGTGGATCCCAGACATAAATAAGCTGTACAACAGAACGAGGATGCTACTACATGATAGAGCAAAATCCCTAAAAGGGAATGCATCTCTGATCAGTACTAGCAAAAAACTATGATCCCTCATAAAATCATCCAAGGCCAGCTTCGAGAGAAAAATTGCACAGGACACTAAAGATAATCATGCAGCCCTCTTTAGTTATGTTAGGAACCTGGGTGGCAACTCCCAGATATGCTCAGAGTTGGTCCAAAATGACAATAAATACACTGAACCCACAGACATTGCCAACATCCTGGTAGACAGGTTCAGTGCAAACTTCTACCCCCCTCCCCCCCTAAAGAGCAAATATCTATCCCAGCAGAGTGCTGCCTCCCTGACATCTCAGATGCTCAGGTAAGAGCTGCCATCTCCAAAGCAAAAAACACAGCATCAATGGGGCCAGATGGTGTCCCGGGCTGCATTCCACATGAACTCCAAGAAGAGCTAAACCCCCACACACAGCTGCTGTTCAATCTCAGCCTTACTACAGGATATGTTCCCAAAGAGTGGCGTACAGCAACAGTGGTCCCACTCCACAAAGGTGGTGCCTCTACGGACCCTGGAAACTATCTCCCCATAAGCCTGACTAGCCCGGTCTGCAAAGCTATGGAGAGGATCATCATGGAACTCATAAACAGAGACATTAGGAATGTACAGACACTGGATCCTACCCAATTTGGCAGATCTTGCCTCTTAAACCTGGTTAATTTCTTTGAAACAGTCACCAAGGTCATTGATGAGGGGAAGGTAGTCCACACAGCCTACCTGGACCTCGCAAAAGCCTTCGACACAATACACCACTCGGGCATCATAGATAAGCTCTCCAGCTTAAATATAAACCCCACTGTCATAAGATGGATTGCAAACTGGCTCAAGGACATAACCCACATAGTCAGAATTGCTGGAGCCATGTCAGACTCTAAACCAGTTACAAGTGGCATCCCACAGGGTGCAGTCTTGGGACTTCTTGTGTTCGGCATATATTTTTCAGAGGTACAGGCCAACACGGGAGGACTGTGGCTGCCAGGTTTGCAGATTACTGCAAACTGGGTGCCATAATTGACTCTCCAGCTGACACAAGCATCCTCCAAAAGGGTCTCACAGAGATGGATAACAGGTGCCAGAGCCATGACCTAAAGCTAAACGCTAAAAACTGTATAGTCATACCCTTTGGCAAAAACAAAGTGCACACAAATTACCACATAGGCAGGAATCCATTAAGTATGGAAGAAGTAATTAGGGACCTGGAGACCCAAGTTGACAGTAATTTCCCCTTTGACAACCACATTGCCAAAGTGGTTATAAAGACCTTCTATATAGCCCATCTTATCATGAAAGGATTCACATCTACATCGAGGGAGGTCATTGTGCCCCTTTATTCATCCTTCATCAGGCCCATAATTGAATACAATGCCCCATTTGGGATGTACCTTACCTGACACCTGCAGCAACTAGAAAGACCCCAAAAGTACCTCACAAATAGGATCATGGGACTCAAACAGATGCCATATGCTGCTCAGTTAAAGAAACTACAGCTCTACTCAGTTGCATACCACCTACTTAGAGGTGATCTATGCCTGACGTATAAAGCCATGTCCAACCCGGAATTAATGAGCATGCTCCACCTCAGAAAATCCAAATACCGTATAGCTACGCGCTCGAGGGACATGAACCTGAGCACAGAAATAAATTGGACATGCTGGAGGGACAGATTCCTAACCCAGAGGCTCCCTTCACTCTGGAATAGAATCCCAGTCCATGTTAGGCAAAGCCCCTCACTGACTCTCTTCAAGAGGAATCTTGACAAGTGGATGGGAGATCGTAGGTTTACCACAGGGATTACGTTGGTGTCACTACTAGACAGAGGCACAGTAAACTAACCTTAAAAAGGGTACAGTAAAATCAGTTCAGAGGGTGGAGAAAGCCAAACACACTCTGGCTAGGCTTGTAAATGCCTCAGGGCAGATAGCCTAGTATGAACCTATGAACCTATGAACCTAAGTAGGGCATAGCTGAACAAAAGGCAACATGCTCATATTTGCTCTACTAGCCCTTAAGCAGTCTGGTCTGCTCAGTATGAGAACATAAAGCAGTGATGGGCCTCAAACCCAGCATACTGTGCACTAGAGGCATTGTACTGAACCACTAAGCCATGACAGTATTGCAGTGGTCAGCTTGTATGAAGAAATGTTGATAAGTCTATGCTAAGTATTCCATGGAAACCCTGCAGGCACAGCATAATCCCTGTTGAGTTATGACACAAAAGTGAGTCCCGCAATAAGAATAGAACCTGTCTTTCAACACACACAGTAGAAATGTTAATATTGGACATGTACACATACATCAACAGATGTAGTGGACCTCAGACAGCAATATACTGAAAGGTCATACTGGGCATGCTCACACACACGAATAAATAAGACACATGTCAGGCAACAGAACACTGACAGTCTGAACTGGGCATGCTCACACATTTAGGCCATGTCGGAGTGCAGCAGTGGGCCACACATATCAGGCAGTTGCATGTGTTAACCCAGGAACCTCTCACTATCCAGCAATCTGCCCTGTGCACACAGTTATAGGACAACAGACACATATATAATATAGTGGAACCCTGTCATTATCAAATACGTTCTGCAGATACCTAGGTTGTTCATAGAAAGTGGGAAAGCAAAGACGATAAAACCTGCAAACAGTATCAGCAATAAACATTGTGCATCCTGAACATTAGCATAGGTTCAGAGGTCGATACTAGCCTATCAACCCAAGGGCATGTACAAGCCTAGCCAGAGTGTGTTTGGCTTTCGCAACCCTGTCAAAGTAGAACACTGTGCCTGTGAATAGTAAGTCACACAAGATAGCCCATTTACGTTTAGTGTATTGTGCCTCTGTCTAGCAGGGGCCCAGAAGATATCCCATGGGTAAACATACGATTACCCATCCACTTGTCAAGATGTCTCCTGTAGGTGGTCAGTGGGTGGCTCTGCCCATGCAAAACCGGGATTACAATCCGGAGTGAGTGGAGCCTCTGAGATAAGAATCTGTCCCTCCAGCATGTCCCATTAACATCTGTGCTGAGGTATATGTCCCTGGAGTGTGTAGCTCCAAGGGAGTCAGATATCCTGAGGTGGAGCATGTCCATTAAATCTGGTTAGGATATTTCCTTAAACTACAGGCATACAACACATCCGTGTAGGTGGTAAGCGACTGAGTAGAGCTGGAGTTACTGTATCTGAACTGTGCAGGGCATCCATGTGAGTCCCTACATCTGCTTGTTGTGGAACATTTGTAGCCATTACAGTTGCTGCAGGTGTCGGGTAAGGCACATCCCAAATGTGGCATTGTAACCAAGCATGGTTGTGATGAGTATAGGGGCACAATGACCTCACTTGATCAACATGTAAAACCATATGGGATAAGGTGGTATATATAGAAGTTCTGTCTAACCACTTTGGCAATGTGATTGTCAAAGGCAAGAGTACAAACAAGTTGTGTCCCCAAACCCGTAACAACTACTACCATATGTAATGGATTACTACCTATGTGGTAATGTGTGGGCATGTTGTTATTCCCAAAGGGGATGACTATGCAACTAATGGCATTTAGCTGTAGTCCATGGCTCAGGCACCAGTCATCCTATCTCTGTGAGACCCCATTTGAGTAAGCATGTGCCAGCCGGAGAGTTGATTATGGCACACAGTTTGCAGTCATCTGCGAGCATGGTCAGCCATATTCCTCCTGTGTTAGCCGTACATCACACAAATATATACTGAACAAGAGAGGTCCCAGGACTGAGCCTTGTGTGATGCCATGTGTAACTGGTGTATAGTCAGACATGGAACCTGCAATACTGAGCATGTGGGTGCTATCCCTGATCCAGGTAGCAATCCATCGTGTGAGATATGTGTTGATATCGACGCCGGTGAGCCTATGCATAATGGCCGAGTGGGGTATTGTGTCGAAGGGTTGTGCAAGGTCCGGCAGGCTGTGTGGATGACTGTCCCTACACCGATGGACCTGGTAACTGTTTAAAGAATACGAACAGGTCCAGGAGGCAAGATCTGCCCAGAACAATGCTGAAATGTGTAGGATCCAGTGTCTGTAGGTTCCCAATGTCTATGTGCATGAGTCCCATTACAATATGCTCCATAGCTTTACAGAACAGGCTAGTTAGCCTTATAGGCCGATATTGTCTATGGTCCATTGTGGCAGCAACTCTGTGGAGCAGGACCACTATCACTGTACGCCATTCCGTGAGTACATATCCTGCAGTAACTCTGATATTGAACAGTGATGTAATGTGAGGGTTATGTCTGTCATGAAGACCGTGTAAGACACAGGCCAGGACACTGTCTGGTCTCATTGATGCTGTGTTGTCTGCTGTGGGGAGGGCAGCACTCACCTGTTTATTTGTGATGTCAGGGAGGATACACTCTGTTGGGATGGACAGTAGCTCCTTAGGGGGATGGGGGGGAGACATCTGCACTGAACCTGTTTGCCAGGATGTTGGCAATGTCTGTGGGTTCAGGGTATATTTAATCAGTATGCAGTAACTCACAGCATATCAGTGAGTGTCCACCTAGGTACCTGAATTAACTGAAGAAGGGCTTGTGAGTGTCTGGGAGAAGCGGGCCTGACATAAATACATGAGTGATTGTAGCTGTCTGGTAGTACAGATCACAGATGCCTTCCCTGTCTGGGATTGTGCTCTATCATGTAGTAGTGTCCTCCTTTCATTGTATAGCTTATTAATGGCCAGGGTCTAACAGACAGGTCCCCTGCCATTGGAGGAGTGAGTCCAGTTGTTATTTGGGATAGCACAATCCATGCAGTCCACTAGGTGTCCATAGAATGTGTATGTAAAGGATTCAGCAGTCAGAGCCATACTTACCACTGTGCCAGGGTCTCTGAAGGATACCAACTTGGTTTGGAGAAGTGTGACATTTGCTTTTGAGATGTTCACCAAGATTACCCAGGATGGGTGTGTGGACGGGATATGGCTGTCCAGTGAGATAAATGTATGTTCTGACCTTACCAATGAGGGGTATATTTCAGGTGTGGAACATAGAGTCCCCATGTTGGTGATGATCATGTCCAATATGTTGTCCCCTTTTGTGGGTGTCGTGACTGGTTGTGCCATAGCATATGAGTGTACAAATAGTAGCAACTGTTGGGCGAGGGTGTTGGAGCCTGAGTACTATCCCCAGTCAATGTGTGGGTAATTGAAGTCAGCCAATATAATGGTGTTTGGGGAGACCTTCATATTGTCCAGTGTTCCCAGGAAAGCCGAGTGTAGTTCATGAGTTTGGGAGGGTGGTCTGTAGCAGGCAACAAACCAAAAGGCAGATATGCACAATGTTAGGTGTATATGTATGGTCTGTGATGCTTTGTGCAGTGCTACCAACCCGGAGTTATGTGTATCTGTGATGTATATGGATACTTCCCCTATTTGTGTTGGCCATTCTGAGTTTTGTGGTCAGAAAGCATGGTACGAAATATAACCTGGTAGTGCTGGTGTGCATTTGGGAGCCTGAATCAGGTTTCTGTTAGTGCACAAATAAAACTGTTGTCCATACTGAGGAGATTACTGAGTGGTCGCAATTTGAGGGTAACACATCTGGTGTTGAGCAGCATTACCCTCAGTGTCGTGTACTCTGTAATGTCTACGGAGATGGGTTTATCTTTTGAGCCCTGCTTAAAAAAGGCAGTATGGTGGTAGCAACTTCCTTAGCCAGTATTTGAAAGTCCAAGGGTGACAGGTGCAAGCTGTCCATAGGGAAGCTATGTGGCATGTCGAGCAGGTCACCCCAGGCTGACAGACACTGTAACCCCTGTGAATAACACCAATATGTTAGCCAACTGTTAAATGTGATCAGTTTGTTGGTATACTGTGACATCATACTTGGTGAGTGTAAGATGCTAGACAGGGTCAGGGTCATACTGGCCTGGGCTACATAATCAGAGAGTTCCTCTATGTGTCATGTCATGTGGTCCAGGGAAGGACGTCTGAGGGTGTACGCACCAGCATGGACAATGCTGGAGCCAGTCCTGCACTTGCTGTGGAGTGACCTGAGTGCATGTGTTATGTTGTGGATCCTGCCACCCGAAAGACAGCTCAAAGTGACTATTCCCTTGTTTGGCCTGGTGAGTGGGACATCAGTGTGTCTGACAATCAGTGTCACCTATTACAAGTGTATTAGGTGTGTTGTTTTGCCCGAAGGGCAGTGACTGTGTGGCACACTGACATTGTGAACTATGTGATATGTGGGTATGGTAGTGGGGTAGCAGTTGTTTGTGTGTCTGCTTTGGAGGTCTCTGCTGCTTAGGCAGAGTTTATGTAGATCCTCTGAGTATGTCTATGTGTGATAATGTGGTTTGATTGCTGTCGCTATAGGTTTATGTGAGACTTATATGGGGTGTGTGTGGTTACCTTCACCACCTGATAGACTATGCCAGTCATGGGTCAAGAGAGCTCAGCCTCCTGTATGTCAATATTGTTGCATCTCTCACATATATCTGAGTTTGTTGGGAGGAGGAGAGGGTTGTCTGTGTACATGAGGCAGATGTGACAATGTGTCAAAACCACAATATTCACTAACTGGACTGGAGAGTACACACAAAACCGACGCCTGGACATGGCAGGATATTATGTTGACATACTCCGTAGCCTGATCGCAAAGGATCAGTAGGGTGTTAAGTGTGTAAAAGAGTATAACAGGGATTAGTGCTCAGGTTTGTTGGTGTTTTGTAAAGAGTAGCTGAGAAGGATTTCAGACTGAATCATGACACCTCCTTCAGCTATGTCATAAATAGCAATGTATACTCATATATGTCCTGAGTCAGGGCCAACTGTACCTGACTGACAATGCCAACATCCTGTCAGACAGGCCCATATAGACATACCCACCTCCCACTGACCATAGTCCCAGTCATCATACCAGGGATATCACATGTAGAATGGCTGAACAGCTCCCCCCAAAGCCAAAAGCATGGCAGCAATTGGATTACAATGTTTCCCAATATGTGTCAAGCATGAACTACAGAACAAACAGACCCTGCACCTGAACAGTCTGTTGAGCGTCACCCTCTCCACAGGATCTGGAACCATTGAATGTGTTACAGCAACATATGGCACTCCTCACAAGTGTAGGTGCACAACACACCATGGGAAGTATAGTCCAGTAAGCTTATGAAGTCTGATCTGAAAGGCCATGGAGTCCATCATGGTTGAAGTCATACACAGAGCTATTGGAAGCTGACAAGCACACAACCCTCCCAACTGTGGTATGTTCATGTGCAGATCATGGTTCCCAAACATGCTAGACTGTTTGCAAGGTAGACACCCAGGACACACATCACTGAACAGAGCCACACATGTCCCACATAGACTTTGAATAGCCCTTTATTAACACCCCTGACACATGTCATATCCACAAAACCAACAATCTGTGCATAAATATGTGTTGACATATGAAGGGATGTCAATGTTTCCACGGATAGATCACACAAGGTGAGGATTATGGGGTCCTGTTCAAGCTGCTGACACCTGCTGACCCACATGGCTCATTCCTGGGATTGCATAAAACAAAGTGTACACACATTACCATGTCCAGTCTGATGATGTCAGCATCCTACAAATAAGCAGGAGAAGAGAGAACAGCCAATAAAGCATATAGTGCGCTGTGTTAATGTGTATGTCTTTAGTATCATAACATAGTTAGATAGGGGTTTGAATCCTGGGGTGGGTGATCTCCTGTGAGTGGAGTGCCCTTTTTGGAGATTGCGAAAACAAATTAAAAGAGGTACATTCTTCTTTGGAAAGTCTGATGATGTCAGCATCCTACAAATACAGCAGGAGAAGAAAAACCACCCAGTAAAGCATATAGTGTGCCGTGCTAACGCGTATGTCTCTAGTATTGCAACATAGTTAGGTTGGGGTTTGAATCCTGCAAACATTGACCATTTGTGTATGTGTGTGATTTCCTTTGAGAGGAATGCCTTTTTTGGAGACTGGGAAAACAAATTAAAAGAGGTACATTCTTCTTTGGAAAGTCTGAGGTACATTCTTCTTTGGAAAGTCTGATGATGTCAGCATCCTACAAATGAAGCAGGAGAAAAGAAACCACACAGTAAAGCATATAGCATGCCGTGCTAATGGGGGGAGGGGGTTGTGTATGTGTGTGATTGCCTGTGAGAGGAGTGCCCTTTTTGGAGACTGGGAAAACAAATTAAAAGAGGTACATTCTTCTTTGGAAAGTCTGATTATGTCAGCATCCTACAAATACAGCAGGAGAAGAAAAACCACCCAGTAAAGCATATAGTGTGCCGTGCTAATGCGTATGTCTCTAGTATTGCAACATAGTTAGGTTGGGGTTTGAATCCTGCAAACATTGACCATTTGTGTATGTGTGTGATTTCCTTTGAGAGGAATGCCTTTTTTGGAAACTGGGAAAACAAATTAAAAGAGGTACATTCTTCTTTGGAAAGTCTGAGGTACATTCTTCTTTGGAAAGTCTGATGATGTCAGCATCCTACAAATGAAGCAGGAGAAAAGAAACCACACAGTAAAGCATATAGCATGCCGTGCTAATGGGGGGAGGGGGTTGTGTATGTGTGTGATTGCCTGTGAGAGGAGTGCCCTTTTTGGAGACTGGGAAAACAAATTAAAAGAAGTACATTCTTCTTTGGAAAGTCTGATGATGTCAGCATCCTACAAATACAGCAGGAGAAGAAAAACCACCCAGTAAAGCATATAGTGTGCCGTGCTAATGCGTATGTCTCTAGTATTGCAACATAGTTAGGTTGGGGTTTGAATCCTGCAAACATTGACCATTTGTGTATGTGTGTGATTTCCTTTGAGAGGAATGCCTTTTTTGGAGACTGGGAAAACAAATTAAAAGAGGTACATTCTTCTTTGGAAAGTCTGAGGTACATTCTTCTTTGGAAAGTCTGATGATGTCAGCATCCTACAAATGAAGCAGGAGAAAAGAAACCACACAGTAAAGCATATAGCATGCCGTGCTAATGGGGGGAGGGGGTTGTGTATGTGTGTGATTGCCTGTGAGAGGAGTGCCCTTTTTGGAGACTGGGAAAACAAATTAAAAGAGGTACATTCTTCTTTGGAAAGACTGAAGATGTCAGCATCCTACAAATACAGCAGGAGAAGAGAAACCACCCAGTAAAGCATATAGTGTGCCGTGCTAATGCGTATGTCTCTAGTATTGCAACATAGTTAGGTTGGGGTTTGAATCCTGCAAACATTGACCGTATGTGTGTGATTTCCTTTGAGAGGAATGCCTTTTTTGGAGACTGGGAAAACAAATTAAAAGAGGTACATTCTTCTTTGGAAAGTCTGAGGTACATTCTTCTTTGGAAAGTCTGATGATGTCAGCATCCTACAAATGAAGCAGGAGAAAAGAAACCACACAGTAAAGCATATAGCATGCCGTGCTAATGGGGGGAGGGGGTTGTGTATGTGTGTGATTGCCTGTGAGAGGAGTGCCCTTTTTGGAGACTGGGAAAACAAATTAAAAGAGGTACATTCTTCTTTGGAAAGTCTGATGGTGTCAGCATCCTACAAATATAGCAGGAGAAGGGAAACCACCCAGTAAAGCATATAGTGTGCTGTGTTAATGCTTATGTCTCTAGTATTACAACATAGTTAGGTTGGAGTTTGAATCCTGTAAATGTTGACAGTTTGTGTATGTGTGTGATTTCTTTTGAGAGGAGTGCCTTTTTTGGAGACTGGGAAAACAAATTAAAAGAGGTACATTCTTCTTTGGAAAGACTGATGATGTCAGCATCCTACAAATGTAGCAGGAGAAGAAAAACCACCCAGTAAAGCATGTAGTGTGCCATGTTAATGTGTATGTTTCCAGTATCATAACATAGTTAAGTAGGGGTTTAAATCCTGCAAATGGTGAGTGTGTATGTGTGTGGGGGGAGGGGTGTATGTATGTAATTTCCTTTGAGAGAAGTGCCCTTTTGGGAGACTGGGAAAACAAATTGAAAGAGGTACATTCCTCTTTTGAAAGTCTGATGATTTCACCATCCTACAAATATAGCAGGAGAAGTGAAACCATCCAATAAAGCATATAGCGCGCTGTGTTAATGCGTATGTCGCTAGTGTCATAACGTAGTTAAGGAGGGATTTGAATCCTGCAAACACTGATAGTTTGTGTATGTATATGCTCTCCTTTGAGAGAAGTGCCCTTTTTGGAGACTGGGAAAACAAATTACAAGAGGTACATTCCTCTTTGGAAAGTCTGATGATGTCAGCATCCTACAAATATAGCAGGAGAAGAGACCCCCCCCCCCCCAGCAAAGCATATAGCACGCCATGTTAATGCGTATGCCTCTAATATCATAACATAATTAGATAGGGGTTTAAATCCTGCAATTACTGAGTGTGTGTGTGTGACACAGTTGGTCAATGCAGTGTGGGTTTGCTTTTACTATGGTATGACATATCATGATTAAAACAGTATGTGCATTGCACACATCAGGTATCTGCGTGGCAAATAAATATGTGTACATGTGACCTCAATCAGTACATAGGTGTGAAGCCTGCATACTACATGAACACATTTGTTACCTTTGACAGATTGTGCCACTGCTTCTCAGATCGTAGATCACATATGTATGTATGTGACAAGCCCGGCCACTGTAGTGATCTGTGTCCAAGGTCATCTGTGCCACACACACCCATGACAGTAACTATGAGTACTGTGAGCGAGGGTACATGCCTGGGGTATATGTCAGACATGTTCATACACAACAACTACCGGCAATAATGGACAGTCATCATAGGTGTACAACTGCCCTGTGGATATGCATTCAGGCCCCTAATGTCTTATGTGACACACTGAGGGACTCCACAATACCTATGGATATGTGGATACCAAGGGACAGATGACATAACACGTGGCTGTATGTACACATTGTTACCCAACATACATGTTGAGGGCTACCACCTATGTGGTACTGTCGGGATAGTATGTTTAGTAAATGTGGATGACTATGCCATAGTCGGCTTACTGCTATACAGCATGTATTGGACAACAGTTATCTGACTGTATGATACCCTTGTGTAGGATATGGTCCCATCCAGGGAATGCATTGTAGGCCAATGCATGCATTTCCAGATGTGGATGGACATATCCCTAGTGTGTTTGCATGTACCTAAGAGGGCTATATGCCAAACAGGTGTGGTCCCAGGTACAGGTGGCGGTCAATACCAGTGGTCAGTGTTATAGTATAGTACCGGAAGGATCCAACTGTTACTGAGTTCCCTACAACAGGGTGTCATTTGTCAGGACATCATCTAATGATTGGTTATAATCATGCTGTTGAGGTTGTGTATACTACCAGACTGCAAATCACTGACAGGTATCAACAGTATCACCCACAGCATACTGTCAACCCATGTCATACACACATGTGTACCCATGTTAGTACATATCTGTAGTAGAATGCATACTGGCCATCGAAAGATGCTATGATATGTTAACAATTTAACAATGTGTACAACAGGGTAT
Organism: Protopterus annectens; assembly: GCF_019279795.1. Taxonomy (NCBI): domain Eukaryota; kingdom Metazoa; phylum Chordata; order Ceratodontiformes; family Protopteridae; genus Protopterus; species Protopterus annectens. The sequence goes on from NC_056725.1 coordinate 636,279,662, forward strand.
GTCACACGTTCCATGTGTCCACTATGCACGTACATGCAGACAATGCGCATCCACCATGTTCACAGATGTACACCTGCTAATCTGTAATGCACACACCACACACATACTGTTCACTCACTAACACATGCTGGCAACACTGTACACTTCAGCCAAGTGGCACATGGCTGGACAATACATACCTAGACCTAACACTGGTGTAAACAATGCTACATTGACAATCAGAGCTGTGATGCATAATGCATGCTCAGATATACCTACAAGGATATCATTACACTTTCCTGTTGACAACTTGCTAATATTGCTACACTGCTATAATGTCACCCTGTGCATCAGAACCATGTTAGCCTGTTCCTGCATCAATGTTACAGATGACAGGAGGTGGCACATGTGTCATCATATGCACAGGGTGTGTTGTTGGTTTGCCAGAGCCCGACGTTGACCCATCCAATCGACATGTGTTTGTGTGTGTGTGTGTGTGTGTGTGTGTGTGTGTGTGTGTGTGTGTGTGTGTGTGTGTGTGTGTGTGTGTGTGTGTGTGTGTGTGTGTGTGTGTGTGTGTGTGTATGTGTGTGAGGGACAACAGTACAGCATGGGCCAATGTTGATGTAATGTGTGTGTGTATGTGTGAGCCCTACTTGTTTGGTTACTGTGTGTGTGTCTGTATGCGAACAGCTCCACCACGTGGCTGCCATATACAGGAGGTTGTGGGACAGCCACAGACTGTACCTTCTAGGCTGTACAGATCACTGTCTCTGGGCATGGACACGGTACCTGTGCCTGGCAGGGGTGCTATGGGCAGTATCAGGTACCAACCCTGACTGGGTACTATCATCAGAGGCAGAGGTATGATGACTGGACACATGTCCCTGCTGGGACTTGCCAGAGCCATGTGCATGTGGACTACTAGGATGGTCAATAGACAGTCCAGCCTCAGCATTGCTAGGGCTGATACTGCCACTATAGGAGCGGCTGTGATCTGTGTGCCGTCCGTGTCGACTGCCAGCTGTTGCTCTTCCTGGCATGCGTCCACGTCAATGTCTCACCCATCCTGCATGGTCCTGGCTCATGGGAGAGACATTGTGGAGGGTGTCTATTGTCTCCCCTAATGTCTATGAATGACCTCGGTGAAATTCCGGACGGCAACGGCAAGGTCATGGATGCTGTCATTGATAGTGCTGTAATGGGCCCTCTGCACCCTTAGTCCCTGTCTGGTGTACCTTTCCATATGTGCCTGTGCCTGCATTACAGCCCGGAACATACTGGAGGTTGTAATACCTCTGGGGGCACGTCTGCCAGGGGCAATACGACCAGTGGTGCTCCCCCGAGAACCCCTGGACATCCGCCTATGTGGTACTGTTCCAGGAATCCGGCTATGGCTGCTGTGAGGGGATGCAAGTGCCATGGGTACCACACTCTCCTGGTCAATGCCAACTGTATGCTGTCCCTCGGCTAAGGCCATTGGTGATGAGGGATTTATTGGCAGTATGAGTGTGCACATAGATGGGGTTGAATGCTGTGTACTGTCGATTAGTGGACCAACGATAGACCCTGTCAAACCTTCCTGTGCCAAAATACATGTCTCATCATCTCCACTATTAGTGGCAGTGACTTTAGGTTCCCTGCTGCTTTCAGCCACCCCAAACTCAGCACCTGTGAGAGGAAGACAGGAAACACACTTTACAATCTGTACATGATGTTAGCACACATGAACACATGCACACATGTACACATGCACACATGAACACATGCACACATGCACACATGAACACATGAACACATGCACACATGAACACACGCGCACATGCACACATGCACACAAATACACTCCTCACTACAGCACACACACACACACACACACACACACACACACACACACACACACACACACACACGCGCACACACACACACACACACACCAGCAATGCAACACATACTCAATAATGGGTGAAGGTGGGTGCCAGTATCACAAGGCAAACAGTCACCTCACATGTGTCAGCATGCAGAATATGTGTTACTCAAGACCATGCAGTGCAAGTGTAGACGGCCCTATTTAATGACATCATACATGGCTTTGATGCATGTGTATAGTTGTTCAGTGATTGGCAACACCCTGGAACACAATGTGTAAATGGACACAACATTGCTGTGCATGTAATATCCACTTTGCAATGTCCTGTGCACCATCACTCACAAGTATACATACCATGGCTGCATGTGTTATCTGTGTGGCACATAGATGGCCATGTGTGATTACAGTGTCTGTGTCCATAGCAGATAATAGTGGGGACAGGTGTAGCACATGCATGCTATGTACACACACGGGATGAGTGGTGCATGTAGATGTGAAGGAATCCCAATGCTCAACATGGCAGTTGTACAGTGGTTATGGTTGCAACATTAAACACCACACATACCCAATGTGTGTCATGTGACCTATACACCCAATAGCATTCCGGGACATATATGTGACACTTTGTACAGATGGCGACTGCTGTGCATATTGTGTATACTGGCATATGTAAGCACACACACAACATGCTATGCATATTGTATATAGGTGCATATGTTTGCACACACACAACATTGGGGTGCAAAGCAATGACTGCTATGTGTAGTACTGTGGTCACTGTAACTGGATGTGGTGTAGTACCATGTGCCATCATCATCATGCATCTTGTGGTCACTCATGGCTACTAATGTGTGACAGACCACTGCCTAGCATGCTATACCTGAACTGCAGTGCCGTGGCTATGTTCACAATTACACAGCCACTTTGTACATGGGTGTGTGAGGTGCCCAATAGGGAGCATTGCCTAACACGACTGTGTTATGTGTTGAAGAGTGTTGCACAGCCCCATGATAGGCCTCTACACCTGAGGTGATCATGTGTGTGTGGATGACATGTGGGATACTGAAGTGTGACCTTACAGTGGGTGTGTGGTAACACCATATGTAGCATGTTTTTGTGTACTGCATATGATAAACGTGTTATGTTGTGTACAGCTGTAGCAACTATGCCTATCCAATGTGCAGTACGGTGTTGCCACAACTGTGTCTGATGCTCTGTGTATTGCATGTCATTGAGGCAGCTACTGACATTACTGAGCTGTGCAACATCTTACAGCAAACATGCACGGCATGCATTATGCGTAGGTGTGTTATGTGTACATGGCCTACACCTCACCTATGACACGCACATTTCATTACCAACATTGCAGTTATACCACACTCACCAGCATGGATCGTCTGCCCTGCTGTCACACCAGAGGGACCTACAAGAATATGAGAGAGTTCGTCAGTGGCCACAACTGTGGCATTGCTACAGTGGGTATGCTAAACTACAGTGGAACAACAGTCAACAGTCACAGGTGTGGAGATAATATTCCAAATATCAGTATTGCATAACACTAGGCAGCACAACTGCTAAACACACAGTACACATCTCACATAGACATAATCTAACAATACAGTTAACTGTAGTCTACAGATAGGGCATGTTACCTGCTCGCTCCATGTGAACATGCTGGGTGGCTCCAGCCTCCATGAAAACACATGTCACAGGTTGTTGCTGCTGTTGTCCAGGAGCCACTATGCTTAGGAGCAGCTCCTCCACTCTGGTGAGGGGGGGATGAATGGCCACTCCACCACCTGTGGCAAGCTATTGTCTATGGATATCAGATGCACGCTGCCGGACATGTCTAATTAAATCACTGCAGTGATGGCGTACCTGCTCATATGTCTGGTTATGCATGCCTATGTCATTTACCCGACAAACAAGATCCTGCCACAGTGCAGTCCACTCCTGCTGGTGCTGGCTGCTTCGAGAAAACAGCATAGTGTACTGCTGCACCAGGCTTTGGACAATTTCATCTTCCTCCACTGCTGTATACGATGGATTGCATTGGTGGGCCATCTGGCTGAAAAAGATATGAACAATATGTGTGAGCGAGTCCTGTGGCACACTTTAACCTTTAACCAAAGATATAACTTTACTGACATATATACCATCCATTTCTCTGTCAGGGGTTACACATGTTCACTACCACTTATTGGTTCTCAGGCCACAACTGACTAACAGTGCCTGGCATACTCCATATATCACAGCACTATACAACAGTACCCGGCACACTTTTTGTGACACAATGCACAACCTCGACACAGGGGTATATATCATGCCAATGCACGAACAGAGATGTCATCCATTGCAATGAATGCAAAGTACAGTTACAGCAGTACCATTCAACCACAATAGTCATTGATGCCATAGCCCTGCCTAACATATGTGTACAGTTGTTACTATAGGTGGCATACTGCTGTCACAGAGTATATATGTTGCTGGATACACACGTATACCCTGTAACACACATATGATTGCAGCCATGGTACAGGCATAATTACACACACATCAGACAAACATACAACGCACCACTGTATGCCAACACAGATGAGCATTACCTGTGTACCATACAAAACTGTGTGCCACTACTTACAGACCCATATGCCTGAGATTTGTCCTCTGTGCAGACTACAGGAAACACACATGACAGTGTTTCCAAGCAATGTGAACACACACCATACTGTGCTGTTTAGGCCTACAGCTTCGGGTAGTACTACAGTTCCTATGGGAGTTGGATTCTCCAGCAATACCACTCACTAAGCATACATGTATTGCTTTAGCCTACAATGAGACACCACGGTCAACAAGGAACTACGTCACATTGTATGCCATACTACTATGTCTGCCTAACAGTACAATACACATCTTTCCCTGGCATCAAAGCTAGGATAGACACTACCATGTCAGATACAACTTCACACTAACCTATCACACCTTTACAGACCTTGCACACATTCAGCGTTACACTTATTCAGCCTCACATAGCAGGTATTGCATTGAGTACATGTGTGAGTGCATAGTGTCATGGGAAGGTTATGTGCTATTGGCCCTAGGCCCTACGGCAGCCTAGCCATATGCTACCCTGGCCTTTGACACACATGTACTTTGATTTCACTTGCCCCTGCCAACCAGAACCACAGAGGGGGTTCCTGGGGTGTATTACCAATCTCCCAAACACTCCTCAGGGGTATTTATGACAACTGCTGATGGGGAGACTTGTTTGATATTGCTAGGTGGTCTATTCCAGTGTATGGCATATCTCTGAGATAGGAACCTATCCCTCCAGCACGTGCTGTTTAGTGAGCTGACGAGGTTTAGGGCCCTAGAGTGTGTATCCCGGAGGGATTGTGATATGTTGCCATGGTGGTTATCACCCAGCTATGGGTGTGACATACCTCTGTATGTCCAGCAGAGGTCATCTCTGTGTGGCCGGTAATCAATATAGTCTAGATGTGGTTTTGTGAGTCAGTCTGCATAGGGCATCTGTTTGCAGCCAGTAGTACCCTCTGTGAGGTATGTCTGTGGCCTTTCCACCTGCTGTAGTTGTCATGTGAGGTACATACTACACAGGGCATTGTGATGAGTAGAGGGGAACACTGACCTATATTTCCCTAGATGACACACCTGTTGTCATGACACATACCACACAGACAGATTACAGGTCTAGTGTGGCACTGTCTTTATCAAAGAGGTGGCTACTGTCCACCTGTGTCCCATGTTCCCTTATCACACCTTTGGTGTTGGGTAGATCTCTACCTATGTGGTAGTTAATGGGTACAGTGTTTTGGAAAGAAGGAATGGCACTGCAGTATCTACACTTGTCTACAGTCCATGCCTTGGTCACCACACACCTGCTGCAGTACATATGGCCCCATGTCTCTCTCTCTCTCTCTCTCTCTCTCTCTATATATATATATATATATATATATATATATATATATTGGTTTACTATCATAAAATCGAAAATTTAAAAAAAAGTGTACGTATGTGCAAATTTTAACATCGGAAATGAACATTTCTGTATGTACCTAATGTCGAAAACAGCTGTTAATTGTCGAAAATGTCGCTCGCGACATTTTCAACAATTAACAACACTCCCACCCTTCCCTTAACTCCCTACTTAACTAGCCTAAACTCACATCTATGCAGGGGGGCAAGCCCCCCTGCGCCCCCCACACCCCCCTTAACTTAATATTCCAACTCCGAGATCGCACTACAGTGAGGAAAGGGATGTATTTCCCTAACAGCACCGTACCGCAGTCCCCTTACATGAGCAAATGTTATAATTGTGAATGCACAGTCCATTCGCAATGATAACATTAGCTCACATAACCTGCTGTACTATGAAGTGTTCGAACATATGTTGTTCGAATAGTTCATAGCCGTGCAGTTGCACAGCGCAATTTTGATAGTAAACCTATATATATATATATATATATATATATATATATATATATACTTTCATGGTGGAGATATCAGTTATGCGACAGTTGTGGGATGTACAGTTATGTGATTATATTGCACAGTGTTGTGCAGAATGCATGTGGGTGTCCTCAGCCCATGTAGCTTTAGCAGGCCTCACTGGCTGTAACACAGCAGATCTGACAAATCAGTCCCACAGCGTTTAACCAGCACATGACATATATCAGCACTGCATGCTGTTTTCTCTGCCACATACTACGACCTACACAGATATATGCACATAACAACCTTCAACAACAGATATCTGTCCACCCTTCACTAACAGTTGCAGTATGTCCCTTGCCCTATGCACATATGCAGATACAGATAGAAACATACTTCTGCCACACATGGATGATTTGCAGTGTGTAGAGTACTCTTCAGGAACATCTACTACATGCCAACACATATATATGAGTTACACATACCTTACCTTTGTATTTCCCTGCTCCGTCTGTTACAGTTTTGTAGTTTTTTTTTTTTGGGGGGGGTTGGTTGTTTCTTTTGGGTTTTCTCCCTCTGTTTCTGTTTCTGTCTTGGTTTCTCTCTCTGTTGTCTTTGTCTTTGTCTCTGTCTGTGTCTCTCACTCTCGCTCTCTATCTCCCTGTACCTGCAGTGATATTATTGCATGTGTGGACAGCAGGTACAGCCTGCTTTTCTAGGTATCTGCACTTGTGCATGTGATAGCCTCTGCACCAGTTGCTGCCCACTATTCAGTAATTGCATGCAGCCTGCTGTGTGCTGATTGCATTACTCACTGTGATTGCAGCCCACTGCTATAAAATGCTAGATTAGGTAGGCGTAGCCCTTTCAGCTTTCCAAGGTGGGGCCCATGCTTGTTTGCTCTGGGCACCGTTGTGTCAGTCAGAAGGTTGGTATATGTCTCTTATCTGAAGCTAGGGTTGTAGTCAGTGATATGCATGTTGTACTCAAACCTGAATGTTGCTGCTTCCAGTACACACTTCTCAGTGTAGACATGTACTCACTCCTCCAAATGCTAACACAGGATACACGAGAGTATGTACTTTCTTTCTGAATTAGACATTTAACTGCCATACAAATGTGGTTAGTTAAGTGTATTCCTGTGGCACATGCAGTATTTGTGAACTGCTATACTGTAATTATTACGTTACTCACCTCTGAACAGATTGTGGTTTGTTTGTGTTGCAATTAGCACAGGCTGCTCAACACAACTGGACATATTTCAGTACTGAGTATGCCTACCTACACCCTGGTTTTTGCCTGAATACACAGGTGTGTTGTACCTTTGGGTAGGGGTGCAGAACTGCAAAGAGCATTTTTTATTATCATGTGAGGTTTATCTTGTTGAACATACATGATTGCTGTGTACCTGTTAGTCTATCAAGACAAGCAGTCTGTCTGCGTAGCTCCCACCTGTGGACATATCCAGATGGTAGCTAGAGGTTAGCCTATTATACTTTGTCTGTGCACCACACCAGTCTTTTCAGCACTGGCACATTGGCATTGCCACAGTTGGTTGTTAGCAGTACATGGCTACATCCTGTGATATTTCTGTGTTGTACTCCTACATAAGGGCATACTTGTGGAACTCCTTCCAAAGCTATTTGCAGAGTGTGTAACAGCAGTAATGCTGATATGCCTGTGTGTTTCTGCCTCTGCCAGGCCTCAGATACTCTCAGGTATGTATTTGAATGGCCTCAGTGAAAGGTACATATACATTAGATACACCTGCAATATATTACAGACATATTGCAGTTGAGACTTTCTTGGGAATCAGAGCACATGTATACCTACACCTTTTCTGATGTGCAAGCAGTGTCTACTCTCACCTATTGAGATCATTCATTACATGTGATTCCACACTTGTCTGCCTAAAGTTAGCACTTTCCAGAGTGATTCAGTGGGGCACAGCTAGCATTTGTTTACAAATCAAGGACATCCCTGTAAAGCAGTCACAGTTGGGGTGTCTGCCCTCTGCCCTAGTCAACTTTGCCAGTATTTATCCTGGTCTGATACTGTGTGGTGTTTGTAAGGTGCTACTGTAACATTATTCCTTGCTTGGATGGCTGGTTCTCTTTTCACAGTCATGTCATGCAGTTCCACAACAACTGCTGGTAAAGGCCCACAGAACAGGATTTGTGTTATATCATTCCTAATTTCCATTTACATTCCCTCATTGTAATGCATGATATATTTATGTCAGCAGCAAGTTAGTTGCATATCTGCTGTGGCTTAGTGGTAATTCATGCAGTCTATTGTGTCAGTGGTCTGGGGTTCGATACTGGCAGAGGTCTTTTCTTTTGCTGCTGAGCAGAACAAGGGCCCTTCCATAGAGTGACTAAGGCACTTTTAAGCAGTTGTAAGCAAGTTTGCGTGGGTTTGTGCAACGCTTAGCGATGCTTAGCTAAGCACACACATGTGCACACTCGCTTAAACCCACTTACTACCGCTTAAAAGTGCTTACTCCCGCTAACCTCCGTGCTAATTTCTTTTAAAGAAAAGAAAATGCAGAGATAGGAAAGTGGTGAAAAGGGGGGCACAAAGAGGAACAGACAGTAGGTAAACAAGCTCGGGATGTGCAGGACGGGTGTAGGGAAGGTCCATAGCTGCCCATTTCTTTACCAGCAACAGCTGTGCATATGCAATAAATTTGGAGTGAAACTTGAAACCTTCCACCCCTGGGAGAGGGGTGAGGACAACAAAGTATCTTGTATTGCCAATTATAATTATCAGTTTACATGTCCAGTGGACATGTGTGCAAAATGGGCAGCTATGTATGGGGTGTAATTTTTTTGTGGGTACAGATTGCCCTTTTTTTTAGGTGAGAGTGGAAAGTGAGGTAGAGGAAGTAAGTATGTTCGGGGAGGTAGGTTGGGGAGGTAAACAGACAAGACAGACAAGAAGCATACAGGGGTGGTGTATGACACATGGGGTGGGTGAACACAATTGACGGGGATGGATGTTTGGAAATCGCAAGCCCATGAGGCCACAGATGGTAACAGTGGAACTGAGATCCCTACCCACGGGCAGTCACCACTGCACCTTCACAGCCCCGAGGGTGGCTGTGCTGGGGGCTGTGTAGGATGGGCAGGCTCATCCGTGAGACGTGCCACTCTCACCTCAAGCTGGCGTAGGGGATCAGCAACTGAACGCTGGATCTCCCTATGCACTACAGCCCGGACCCTTCGAAGGGTGACAGGTGGCCCTTCTCCGCCCACACTTGCACAGGTGGATGAGCCCCATCCCCTGCAGCACTTCCACTCGAAGGTGGCACAGGACCAATGGAGGAGGGGAGCCCAGGCTGGGCATCGGACCTGCTGGTGCCAGGTGCACTCGCCAGCTGAGGAGGGACAGGTGGGTCCGCTGGGACCAGCCTTCCCATATGTTCTGTGATTAGGTGTGTTTAATTACAAAAAAGTGAAGAAAAGCAAATCCAAAGAACAATGAATCCAAAAGCTGAAGCAAAGGCAATTGTTCAATAAATTGGTATAAATTCCTCTTTATTCCAAATGAAACAAACAGCAAGCCGTGACACAAGCGCTTTCGCCCGGACCCTTCTGAGCTTTTTCAAGTGAGACAATAAAAGCTTTCAAACCAAGTACTTAAATACTTTTACAAATCAATTAGTCAATTAAACAATAGCCCATTTCTTAAAAAGGCAGTGCCATGATTAAAAGTTTTGTTCTTGGTTGGAATAACAACATGAAATGTTAAAAAACAAGTAAACATAAATACCATATTGAATAATGCTCGTTTTCATTGTTATATTAAAAGATTCTATCATATAACCCTAAAAACTACTCACAATTATTGAAATACTAGTAAAAATTGTGAACAAACGTACTAAAAACTATAAAAAATCCATTAAATAATGTGAAACCATTTGCAATAAAAACTGAACAGGCTTATAAAAAGTCATATTTCCTAGTCATAATTAAGCATATGAAATCAGAGTCTAGCCCTTCTTAATCTTAATACAGAGCTTATGCTCAAGGTGTCATTTAACCCAGGTATTTTGCCAGCATCTAGCTTAAGTTGCCAGATCAACTCTCTATATTCTAGGGTGGCTTCCCAATCTCCTCCTCTCACATCCGGAATTACCTGCTCAAGAACTAGACATTTTAACTTGTAGTCAGGACATTTCAGGGAATGCTTATAGAAGGCATTGTTTTCCTTCTTTTTTTCGATTTCGTACAAATGCTCGTATAATCTTCTTCTAAATTCCCTGTCAGTTTTTCCTACATAAAAACTATTGCAGGTAATGCAGACCCCTAGATAAACCACGCCTCTCGTAGCACATGTAAACAAGCCATGCGGTTGGATATTAAATCTACATGATTTCAAATAGATATGTGAACCATCCAAAATCATAGAACACTGCTTGCAGGCTCCACATTTGTACATACCTTTACGGGGTTGTTGCCCATTTAACTGTGGCCTTTTCTCAAAAATTTCTTTGAGGTTAGAACCTCTTTTTCTAACAAATGCTGGTTTGCAAGATATAATGGTCTTAAAGTCTTCATGAGTTTTTAAAAAAGACCAGTATTTTGAAATTAAGTGTTCTATTTCAATGTTATTATTTGAGAATGTGTATGCAAAACTACTATTCAATTGTTCCTTCTTTGTTATTGGTGGGTTCGAAGGTATTACGATAGAACCTTCACCCAGTAATGGTCTATAAGAACCGTCCCTTTGGTTACGGACCTCAAGTGTTAGTGTGGTCAGCAGATCCTGAGGGTACCCACATTTTAAAAACATGCTATGCAGTTTAATGATCTCCTCATTAAAGTCATTCAAATTGCTGCACATTCTGGAGGCCCTAATTAACTGCCCTTTTGCTACTCCTTTTTTCTGATAAAAAGGATGCGAGCTGTCAAAATGCAGTAGCGAATTCGAAAAAGTTGGTTTACGAAAGATTTTAGATTGAAATTCGCCTGTTTCTGGATCCTTGTAAATGGTGACATCCAGGTAGTTCAACTCTTCTCTGCTTACAGAATGTGTAAAACAGAGAAAAGAAGTGGTAGCATTGATGTAATTCAAAAATGATTCCAGCTCGTTCTTTGTGCCTCGCCATAATATGCATATGTCATCTAAATATCTACGATAGTGGGTGACATGTTCTGCCCAAGGTTGTTTAAAAATATAAACATGCTCCCATCTATGAAGTATGACATTTGCATATATAGTGGCACAAGAGGCACCCATGGCCACCCCCTTTCTTTGTTTGAATATTTCCCCATTAAAAAATATGAAATTGTTTTCAAGGACTGTTTGCATTTACTCTATAACCAAATTTGTGAGGTTGTTACCTAAACTGGTTTCGTTGTTAAGGAATTCACCAAACCAGTCAAGTCCAATTTCATGGGAAATACTTGAAAATAAGTCCTTGATGTCAATGGTAACCATTAGGAGTTCAGGGGAACAATCTTTAGTCGGGAATGATTTCAAAAATTCCCAAGAGTCTTTGCATACATAAGTCAACTTGGAGATAAATTGTTTTGTAATAAAATCAATAAATTTTCCTAATGGCTCGGTGATGCTCCCTGCACCTGCTACTATGGGCCTGAATACTAAAGGGTCAATTCCTTTATGAATTTTCGGGATTCCAAATAAGATGGGAATTTTGGGCTTGTTAACAAACATGTAATTATAAAGTTTTTCATTTATGGCTCCTTGTAGGAGACCATCCGAAAGCAAATATTTAATTTTTGCCACCGCTATATTATATTCATTTCGAGAAACAAATGTGTATTGGTCCTCATCTTGTAATAAATGATGTATACAGACCTCATAGTTTGAATCATACATCAAAACCACCCCCCCCCACCCTTGTCAGGTTTCATGATTCTTATAGTTTCCTTAGCTAAGAGATTAATAAAATCATTTTCATCTGTACTCATATTGTGTGTAAATGAATCAGCCTCATTGGTGCGAAGATTACGCAAATCTTGCTCAACCAAGTCTTCAAAAATTCTTAGCACTGGGTGCATGGGTGGATTGAATGTACTTTTTCTAGTGAGGTCTGTACTGATGATAGAGTTACCCTTGAAGAAATGTTTTATATTCAATCCTCTAGTAAACAACTTAAGTTCCACTAGTAATGTTGCTATATTGGAATTCCTAGTGGGGACAAAATGGAAGCCTTTAGCAAAGATGTCAAATGCTATGTCATTCATCTCAACATCCGTGAAGTTGTAGATAGTAAAATCTTGTCTTTTCCATATGGTACAGTTTCCTTCCTTAATTACTGTAATGTTTTTACTTAAGTTAGATTTTGCTAAATCCCACAACACAACATGAGTGTTGTCTGAATGAATTTCATTCGTTGTTAGGTTTAAAAATGCTTGTTGTTCCAGGCCCCCATCGACTTGCGATGTTTCTGCCCCCAAACCCCGGCCCTCCCGGGGTGTTGGAAAAAATCCTGACTGTGTTGCTTCCTGCCTTTCTCAGCCAGTCTCTCACTTCTACGTGGGGGATCATGCAAATTGTTTGCATCATTCGAAAACACTTCATCACCCTCATTAATATTTACACTGTTTAACCTTGTTTCTCCTTTTGACCTATTAGGACTAGGATAGGCTATGCCTTCCTTGTATTCATATAAATCTCTTTTATATTTTTTTATAGTTTTTAGTACGTTTGTTCACAATTTTGACTAGTATTTCAATAATTGTGAGTAGTTTTTAGGGTTATATGATAGAATCTTTTAATATAACAATGAAAACAAGCATTATTCAGTATGGTATTTATGTTTACATGTTTTTTAACATTTCATGTTGTTATTCCAACCAAGAACAAAACTTTTAATCATGGCACTGCCTTTTTAAGAAATGGGCTATTGTTTAATTGACTAATTGATTTGTAAAAGTATTTTAAGTACTTGGTTTGAAAGCTTTTATTGTCTCACTTGAAAAAGCTCGGAAGGGTCCGGGCGAAAGCGCTTGTGTCACGGCTTGCTGTTTGTTTCATTTGGAATAAAGAGGAATTTATACCAATTTATTGAACAATTGCCTTTGCCTCACCTTTTGGATTCATTGTTCTTTGGATGTGTTTAATTACAACATAAACAACAGCATTCCAGATTAGTTGTAACACCATGCAGTAATATTCCCATTAACCCAACACACCATGGTTCCAACAGATGAACAACAAGCATAACACATGCATATATTGAATGACAGTGGATATTCCAACAGCATGCAGGGATGTTTGGTAGCAACAGGCCACCATGACTGTGGGGTTTGAACAGGGCACATGCATCAACGTTAATGCAAATATTTATAGAACAATAGGACATATGTCCCAACAAATATTTAAGATTACACATACCCATTGAGGTGTGGAATTGCATGGTTTATGCTCATACAGTAGGGTGTAGAAAAAACCTCGATTAACCTCTTATAATTACTTTTACTCTACAATACATTCCTAGTGACTGCAGGTGTATATCCCCTACATGTATTATTACACTTGCCACCATGCATTAGGTTGTGTAATGGATTTGGCTAGTTCAATATATGCCTGACCTATATCTGACATACTAACTGTCCAAGATGCAGATGTTACTGTTACATATTCCTTGATTACATTTATATTTCTTTATCTACATATCTGGATGTTTTCACATGACATTTTCACTTCTATTTGTACAGAACCCTGCATTTCTTGACACACACTCACATTTCTGGGGAACATACTAACATGCTACTCGTGTGCTAGATTTACTTATGCATGCCAGCCAGTAACTGACTGTTGAGGACTGTATATATGCTTCACAGCTACTAGCACTTCCATCACCCACTTTATATGGGACTGCACAACTCTGGGTTGCCAGCACTTTTTAAAACAGTACTATTTGTATAATGCAAGGGTACAACAACATTTCACACTAAGTGACACAGACACACTCCAGGTTTTAGACCTTTATTAATGACATTACACACTTTTCCACAGGCTCACTCCTTTATTTGTTATAACGGTGCATATGGGAGACATTTTCAAGACATATTATACCTTTATTAATAGGTTAGAACACTTTTTCAGGCTTACTCACTTATTTTATATGACAGTACCTGCAGAGATATTATTCCAGACATATGTTACCTTTCTTAATGGGTTGCTACACTCTTTTTCTGGCTCTCTGACATTTTTATCTGACAGTACATGCAGAGGAGTTATTCAGGCCATTTATGGCTGTATTATTGGACTACAACACTTTATTTCATGCTCTCTCCCCTATTTTATATAACAATACATGCAGAATAATCACTAACCTGCCCGGTGGCGCAGCCTTAGCAGCCTATCAGCATAGGCTTGCTGATTCGCAGCACGGTCACCTGCAGCTGTAAAGTAAATTAAGGGATATTGAGACATACCTATCCGTTATACAGAATCAATTATCAATTCCTACATACTGCATTCCATGGCTACCTACTCAGTTGTGGGGCATCCTGCATCCCATGGGCCTCCTGTATCCATTGGTTCAGGCAATCCTGCTTCTGTCTCTTCAGGTCTGCATGGTGGTGACGGACCTGCTCACCAGTCCGAGGAACGCCTGTGGCACTGGTGAGGTCATGAGCTAACCAGTTCCAAGCCTCTGCCTTGTACTCCGTCCCTTGGAACTGGCCCTGCAGGAGTCTTGACTCATGACGGTGGACAAGCAACCAAACCATGTATTTCGACTCCTTGATGCCCCAACGTCGTGCTTGGAAGCGTGTACCCTCTCCTACACCAGCCATTCTAACTGCAGATGTGAGCTACAATCAGTTATGGTGAGTATTCCCGTCTATGGTGCTTAAATATGCCGCATTTCCCGCACTTTTTCGTGATTGGCCGTTTTTGAAAATTCTCGGCTGACTGCAGACCTGCTTAGTATTGGTTAATCTACCATTACTAAGTATATGTATGTTAACAGTGGCTGCTTCTCCTACATTGTCATGGCTTAGCGGTTCTGTGCTTTGCTTAGGATGCATAGAGTCCTAGGTTCAAACCTTATCATTCTTTTTATTTTCATACTGTCCAGACAGGCTAGGGGGTGTGGCTGCATTTAAGCAACTTTGCTCTACGTTGCTCCATGTTGCCCTACGGTGCGCTGGTTGGTGCGGCGCACACGTCCGCACAAACAGATTGCGCTGGTTAAAGCGCTATTTCACTATGGGCACCTCTATTGTGCTGGATACAGCGCTCTTAAACTTTGGGCAACTCTATTGCGCTGGGTAAAGTGCTATTAAACTATGGGCAACTCTATTGGGCTGGGTAAAGCTCTGTTAAACTATGGGAAACTCTATTGCGCTGGGTAAAGCGCTGCTTAACTGCAAGCAATTATGTATCAGGATCCTTTAAAAATTTAATATTTTATTCACTGATACATTGGCCATTTCACTGCTTTTTACTGATATTTTAATCATATGTGTCAGGTATTATTCCATGTACTGATTTAAAACATAAATAAGGAGGGGAGAGGTGGGGCTTGAACCGTGAATGCCTCTTCTTTGTGCGAACATTCTACCATTATGCTATTGCGTGTGACTTACATAAGCATTCGTTCTTATGCTCTTCCATGTTGGAATTGCTAACTACAGCTAAGTAATGGGCACACCCGCGCACACACATGCAAATACGGGCAGCTATTTCGGGAATTTAAAAAAAATAAAATTAATTTTTTACTTTTCATAACTGTGATGGGGGTTTACAATGTCAGGGAGTGTGGTGTTTGGTGCTAGGACATTTGAGCGGACTCGCTCTTGTGTGCTTTCATTTTCCTTTTACAAGCCTTGCAGGGGCGTGGCCGTTTAGACTGCTCAGCAGTCGGACACGCCCCCTGCTTTCCTACCTGGTCCGTGTAAGACTTATGGTTGTGTCAGCATGCCCTCATGAATATTCATGGCATGCTGATGTTATACCATTGAACTGCAGCCTCCGAGTAAGACTTATTAAGTCTTACACAGAGGATTCCTGAATCCAGGGGTGTATCTCAATTGGGCCTGTATTGAAGGGATGCAAGCTGAGAAAAGTTTGAATTTGTGTTCTGTGTTTTTAATGCTCAATTGATATTCAATTATCTTTAATTGTTATGAGCTGTTGATTAGTTATACTATTGTATTTAAACTGAAGGTTTTTATTTGATTTTAGAGGATCTGATGAAGCGTACTTGATACGTGAAAGCGCTTGTCCTATTTTATGGTTTATGTCAGTATTAAAAGAGATTTTTTATTGACATGGCTGTCCTACTGGTATTTTGTTATCATATACATTTGTTTTCTAGTCGGGACACTTGGTTTTCATTGTTGATTTTGTTTTAAACACATCAGGGCAGATGTGATTTCATAAAGCACACGAAAACAAGACTAAATAATTATCTATTCTGTGTAGGATAATTACAGGCCCCACACAAGCCTGATGGATTCCAAAACAAAGTGTGCGTACCCAACACAACTTAAATGCGACAAAGTTTTGCACTGGCAACTTTATGAAAGCACTCGGCAGATGCCATATGTGCTGTATTTGTATACAACAATGTTAGACAGATTATTGCAGAATCCTGCAGGATCCACAACATTACTTAGCAAAAAAGCAAATAATTGCAACTAGCATTTAATGAACTACAGTAGGTGGGGGTACCACAAGCCATAAGGGAAGATATGAAAATGTATCCTGGAAGGCACCCAGCTAGGTGTGGAGCCAGACTACATTTAATCCAGCTCTCTGATCAGGAAATAATGGATGGGTACTGACTAAACAGAGAGCTGGGATAGGCTGTGTGTATGATATGAACCCATCACATGTATGCTGCTACTCTGTGAGGTAGTCCAATACCACTAGAAATAAAATTTAGTCTGAGTCTAGGTATACAGGCTTAGACATTTCATTGACATGGAGGAGATGCCATAGAAGTGCCCAGATAGTTGCCAGTCGCATCCTCTTAAAATTCGTGGTAGCAATGTGCACTAAGCTGGATAATTATATCCACTTCCTAGCAGCAGCCATGGATCAAATAACAGTTCTGTGCCATAGCCACATTTCCCTGTGTATTTGGTGCAATAGATGACACCCACATTCCAATTAAAAAAACTGTGAATTGTACATGACTAGAAAAGCATGACTGTAGCTCAGTTGTTAGGTGGTGTGCTCAGCAGAAGGTTTCATTATAAATATCATGACGACACAACCTGGTACGGTCTATGATCCTGCAATGTGGAGGGAAAGTAGTCTGAGGGCTGCTTTCCAACATGGTGAAACACCTGAGGGACTGCTACTCAGTACTATAGGACTACAGCTATGATGTAATTAGAATCCACACCTGTCAATGTTAACTATGAGGACAACATCTGTGATATGTTCTTCCCACCAAAAGGTGATGGTGGAGCCTTGTCTAATGATGCCATACATAGCCCCATCAAACCCTACTGAGGACACATACAACAGTCCACACAGCATCACATGAAACACCATCAAGCGTGTGTTTGGTGAGCTGAAATCAAAATTCAGATGTCTGGATACATCCAGGTGTGCATTACAATGCACACCTGAAAATGCAACACAGATCATTACTGTGTGTGTCATGCTATACAACATGTTAACAGCAAAGCATGGGGGCTTGTAAGCTGCAGGTGTGTGTGATCTACTTCAGGAACCCCAAATTTCTGAAGAAGACATATCACAGCTGTCAGATGATGATCAAGAGGACACAGGGGAGATGTAATAGGCAATGGGTGATGAAGTATCCAGCAATACATCCTAGCTCAGGCAGCATGGCAGCATCAGACATGCACTTGTGAGTCATGACAAGCCATACATGCATACATACACAGACTAAACAGTGATGTTCACATGTTGCCCCACAACAATAGCCCAGATCACAACTAATGGAAAGAAACCAACAATTTTTTGAATTGAACATCATGCATAACATAAGCTTAAGGTATACCAGTATGAACATACACAAAACAGAGGAGACATCAGTGAAGGAAGACTGCCTGCAAGGTACATTACCAAAGAGGAACACATAGGCACATAAGTGGGATGCATGAGATGTGCACAACAGAAGTTGGACAGGTAGGATATCATCACAGAGATAAATAGCATGGAGCAATACCTGTAAAACAGCCACTATTACAAGACATCTTGGTCCATGATGCATATGGGAATGTATCAGCAAATACATACCCAAAAACAGGGGCTGTACACTAACACTGCTGCATCATACATAGCATTGTGTGACGTGCAACGATGTGTTACTACACAATAAAAATCCTACTGCAGCAGGGGAAATGACAAACATCACAATGACTGACCAAAAAAAATAAACACAAACAAGCATCACATCCCATGGTTAATATCAAATGTCACACAGAAGGCAATGCTAGCATGCACAGGTTATCACTGCAAAAATGACTCAAGCTCTAGTGCACATTGCAGTGTTTAGGATAAACCATTTTTTTTCATATTACCTTTAAGCATCCCTGTGACTAGCACTTGCTCTAATACCTGCTGGAAAGCACCAGGAAGCCTTAGACTGATACAAGCACTCAACTCTCCTTGTTAATAAGGAGAAATTAATCATAGGCACTAAACAGCCTATAATTGCAAAGTACCTTGCTAAGGCAAGGGAAAACAGCTCCTGTACTTTACAAAAAAGCACCAAACCAGGCATGTCTGAGGGTCAGCTTCCAGTGATTTCTCCTGTTCACCTGGTGAATCTGGGCATACTGGAGCAATGCAACAATTGCCTCATGTACACAGACAACCCTCTCCTCCTACCACCCAACACTACAACCTGTTAGAGATGCACTTACATAGCCAAACTGGAAGCAAAGCTCTCTTCATCCAAGATTGTGCTAGACAGTCAAGAGGAGAAGGATAACACCCGCACTACACCTCAAGCAACACATAGCCCTTCTAAATCCACACTACCAACACCCACACATAGCAACATTAAATCGACATATGTGGAGGCACTTAACTGTAACCTGCCCAAGCAACAAGGACCTCCGAAGCTGAAACGCAAACAAATATCAATCACAACCAAAGTGTCACATAGCTCACAACACCAGTGTGCCACCCAGCAACAGCCCCTAAGGCAAGACAATGTACCTAACACTTTAGTCATAGGTGACTCTATAGTCAGGCACACTGATGTCCCACTCACCAGGCTGAACAAGGATAAAATTACAGTCAGCTGCCTGTCGGGTGCCAGGATCCACCACATAACGCATGCACTCAAGTCACTCCACAACAAGTACAAATATGACTCTGTCATTGTCCATGTTGAAGTGAATGACTTGAGACGTACTTCCCTGGACTACATGAAGAGAGACATGGAAGAGCTCTTGGATCATGTGGCCCAGGCAGGTATGACCCTAGCCCTGAGTAGCATCCTACCTTCACCCAGAATGATACCACAATATAAGGACAAAATGATTGACTTCAACATTTGGCTAAGCTTCTGGTGTCATTCAAAGGGGATCCAGTATCTGTCTGCCTGGGATGACATGATCGACAGACCACAATCCTTTGCCAGAGATGGTCTGCACCTGTCACCCCTGGGATTCAGGTTACTGGCTAAGGCTCTTGCCACCCCTATAGTGCCTTTTTTAGGCAAAGTTCAAAGGACAAAACCACCACCGTAACAGGTACAAGCATGCAAATTCTGAAGGTAATGCCACTCAATGCTAGAAGTCCAAACCTCAAAATGCACTCTCTTGAGGCACTCCTAAAAATGGAGAACATCGATATCTGTTCAGTAACTGAGACCTGGTTCAAGGCTTCAGAGAGCACCCCTGCAATACCAGGCTACAACTCTTACCACACTTTTCGGCCACCAAACCAGAACTGAAACACTAAAGGTGGAGGAGTGTCCATATTCACCAAGTATATTCACACCACCAGGCTAGTTGCCCAACACAATGTGTCTGAAATTCTCCAGGTGCAACTAACAGTAGGTAAGACTTCAATCCAAATTGTAGCTTGCTACAGATCCCCCACTATGCCCCAAGATTCTCACTACACTTTTCTAAACATACTGGAAAATATTAAGATACAACCAAGCACCCTAATACTGGGTGATTTCAACTACCCTGCCATTAACTGGGAAAACTACTCATGTACCAACATCTTTGCCCAAGAGTTCTTGGAATTCATAAATTCCAATGCCCTGGATCAACTAATCCATAATCCCACCAGGGGCTCCAATATCGTAGACCTGGTCATTACCAACATGGGATATCGATGCTCCACACCAATGGTCACCCCCTCATTGGTCAGGTCTGACCATAAGCTAATCACCCTTAACATCCACATCCCACCCCCACCCACCAGTAAGGAAACCTCCATAAAAAACTTCTCCAAAGCCAACTTCATGCTACTCAAGTCAGAAGTGACAAACTTCATAACACCCATGCAGACGGGAACTGAAAGTTCGACTGCTGAGTCCTACATTAAGGCACTGTACAAGCACATCCACTCATGCATGAATTGTGCCATCCCAAATAGAACCAAGATATTCTCCTCCAAAAAAAGGAAGCCAATCTGGTGGTCCCCTGCCATAAACAAACTTTACAACAAAAGGAAAAAACTGTTGCAGAAAACAGGAAAATCCCAGGATGCAAAAAACTCCATTACCAGCCTCAGTAAGAAGCTGAGATCCCTCATAAAATCCTCCAAAGCTAGTTACAAAAATAAAATTGCCAAAGATTCCAAAGACAACCACAAGGCATTCTATAACTATGTCAAGAATCTAAATGGCAATGCTCAAGTCTGCTCTGAGCTACAACAGAATGGCATTAAATATACTGATCCCAAGGATATTGCCAATATCCTGGCAGATCAATTCAGTGCCAACTTCACCCTCCTCTCACCCCCTAAATGGCCCATATAAATACCAGAAGATTGCCAAATTCTGGTAATAACGGCCACACGTAAAAAATGCACTCTCCAAAGCTAAGAATACAGCATCCATGGGACCAGATGACATCCCGGGCTGTGTACTATATGAACTACAAAATGAACTGGCACCTCACCTAAGTGTCATGTTTAATCATAGCCTCACCTCAAACTTCATGCCCACTGAGTGGCACACAGCTACAGTTATCCCACACCACAAGGGGGGATCCATTTTGGATCCTGGGAAATACTGCCCCATCAGTCTGACGAGCCTGATCTGCAAGGCCATAGAACATATTATCATGGAACTTATAAACAAAGACATTGGCAACCTTCAAAACTGAACCCCACCCAGTTTGGGTTCGTGAAGGGCCGATCTTGTATCCTGAACCTGATTGACTTCTTTGCATCAGTCTCCCGAGCCATGGACGAGGGTAAGGTGGTCCACACAGCCTATCTGGAATTCTCCATGGCCTCTGACACCATCTCCCACTCTAGAATCATAGAAAGACTTGCTAATCTGGGCATTAATCCCTACGTCACTTGATGGGTTACCAACTGGCTTACTTACAGAACCTGCACTGTAAAAGTAGCTGACTCCAAATCCAGCTCCAGACAAGTTGTGTACCTCAGGGTTCAGTCCTGGGACCGTGCCTGTTTGGCATCTACTTCTCTGAAGTACAGGCCAATACTAAGGGACTCTGGCTAACAAAGTTCGCAGATGACTGCAAACTGGGAGCCATTACTGAATCCCCAAATGATGTGGATACTCTACAAAAGGGCCTTACAGAAACAGATGCCTGGTGCCAGAACCATGGGCTCAAGCTCAATGCTAAGAAACATATAGTTATCCCCTTTGGGAAAAACATGTATCCGTGAATTACCACATAAGTGGCAGTACACTAAACACCAAAAGTGTGATAAGAGACTTAGGGACACAGGTGGACAGTGGTCCCACCATCGATAGCCACATCGCCACAACAGTCAGGAAATCCTTCTATGTGACACACCTCATCACTAAGGGCTTTTCGTCCAGAAAAAAGGAGGTCATTGTACCACTGTACTCATCCCTCATTAGACCCATTATAGAATACAACACCCCGTTTGGTATGTACCTCTCAAGACATCTGCAACAACAGGAAAGGCTGCAGAAATACCTCACTAAAAGAATCACAGGTCTAAAACAGATGCCCTACGCTGACTGGCTTAAAAAACTCCAGCTATACTCTGTTGCATATCGTCTACTCAGAGGCGATCTCTGCTTAACATACAAAGCCATGCCAAACCCAGAGCTGTTGGACATGCTACACTTAAAGAAATCCCAATCCCTCAGAGCCACACGCTCCAGGGATCTAAACCTTGTCATCACAATAAACAAAACATGCTGGAGGAATAGGTTCCTGACCCAGAGACTACACAGACTCTGGAATAGACTACCTATGCATGTCAAGCAGAGCACCTCTTTGGCCCTCTTCAAAAGAAACCTTGACGATTGGATGGAAGAAGGGAAATTCACCCTGGGGATCACGTCAGTCACCCTGCTAGATAGGGGTCCAGGGAAATAAATAGTGTGGGAAGAAATAGCCAGGGAATTGTTATGGCTAGGCTTGTATAGGCCCTAGGGCCGATAGCCTAGTACCAACCTATGAACCTATGAACCAGGTAATATATGTACAAACATGCAGAACATCAGACAGTGACTATAAAATATACATGTGGCGTGCATTAATGTTGGGGAAACAGCAATATATGTAGGTGAATATATATATATATATATATATATATATATATATATATATATATATATATATATATGGGTCTACTTCATAACATTGAAATTTCATAACATTGAATTTCATAACATTGAGACCATAACATCGAAAATTCAAAAGACTGAAAACCCAAAACATTGAAAACTCAGAACATTGAAAGCATTCTTCATAACAATGAAAACTACATTGCACAAGTAAATAAGATCCCCTTCACCTACAACAATACCTAACTAACAAACACTCTTTCTACTATGTTTTTGTCTGCACCCCCCCCCCAACTCAGTGTATGGTGATTGTGATACAGTGAGGTTAGGAAATTAACTTTTTTCCACTGTAGTGCGATCTTGAAATTGGTATATTTAATTTACGGGGGGGGGCAGTGCCCCCACATGGCAGGTGCAGGAGGGCTTGCCTCTCCTGCAGAAATATAGTAGAAAGTGTGTTTTTTAGTTTGGTGTTGTTATAGGTGGAGAGGAAAGGAAATTTCAATGTTATGAAGTAGACCCATACATATATATATATATATATATATATATATATATATATATATATAAAATTGTGCATGTGTGTGTGTGTGTGTGTGTGTATTTGTGTGTGTGCAGATTCAGGCAGATGAAGACACACATGGGTAATATAACTCAGCATGGTGACTGAAACTGAAAACAGGTACACAGAAATGAAGTGAGTGCTGAGGGTAAGGCATACACAGTACCACATTAAAATGCTATAAATAACACAGGAATGCATACAGAAGCATAGCTGTGCATGCAGAAATAGCAGACAGCGAGGAAAAATCTGCTGAAAACATCAGTCCTCTCCATCCAGTAGCAACTGATGCAGACATGAAATCGTGACATCTCATAATGCATTACTGCAATCTATATCTGTACTAACATATGCTAATAACAAAGAGGTAATACAGATCATAAATTGAAGCTAGTCACTGAGGTCTGATAAATGATCAGAAAATCCTGTGATCAGGCATTCGAACAACCACATACAGACTAATTTGTTAGTGGTCAGCACAGTGGTCATCATTGTCATAGTGTCAGAATGGCACCTATTGGATTGACTGTCACTGTTATTCTAGCACAGTCTAGGATGCACACACTGATGGCTCACACCATGGTTCTGGCTGCACCAGCCGCATCTAGAAACATTTGGCCGATGGTGCTCTACCATGGAGCTGGACATAGTAACACTACCATGTGAGGACACAGATGTGATTGTCTGGATGTGACTGCTGAGCTCACAGTGGTGTGGCCAACAGCAGATGTGCATGCATGTTGCAGCACAGACATTGATGTCCAGTAACCAAGTGTGGATCTAATAAGGGGGGGCCTGCTTCTCTTGACAGGAGGTTATATGCTTAGTACAGTTAGAGTATGTAACACCCTGTTAGTACAATGGCACTGCTTTATCACTGCCGTAACAAGGCTTTCAACAGAGTGCAAGAAATTGTCTCCCCTACTTCTGATTGACAACTGGAAGATAGTGTGATATACACATGTTAGATTTTATATAGGGATCCCATATTCACATGATGATGTCACAATCATATGTCACGTGACTTGTTTGCTTCTTGTTTACAATGCAAAGGTAAACACATTTCATGTATATTACTGTTGTGTATAGGTAAACAAAATGGGTATGAAAACAAGGTCTGAATATGTAATACATATAACAGCCCACTAAAAGGTTATATGTGGGATTTGAACCCATGTCAGTAGAAACCCCAACAAGTAAAGAAGCAACACATGACTATACTAATGGTGTTTTCAGTTACATGTACATCCGAACAAAATGAGCATGTGCACCCAAGAATGTCAAATGCCTGTCATATACAACCGCAATCAGTGAGACACATTATAACAAATTGTACAGTCATTATATGGTATGTAACACAAATAATGGAAGCTATACAGAAACTGTGAAGAAAATAGTCAGCACATTAAAATGAACTGCTATGCTCTCATGGCTGCATATCAACTATACTCATGCTGCTTCTATCAGACTGGCAGTATTAAAACTATTACAATATTACTAAGCATCAGAGAGTATCCATAAACTAGTCAGTGAACATACGACTTACAGAAATCCACATAATTCATTGGTTTCCATAAACCTACCACAGACATTACAGGTTAATCAAAAATGACTAATCATATATTTTCATTCCATGTTTACCTAAGGGCTATTTCCTTTTTATCCATTCAACTGCATGTGGGGAAAATGTCTTTGTCACCGATGGTCATTTACCAATGTGTATGCATATTGTTCAATTCTTTATCCCTCCTTTATGTCACAGACTGATTGTAATGCAGACAATTTAACAAAAAAAGGACTGACGACATGTATAAGTTGATTTACTCAGATTAATGTTACCATGGGATAATAGCAATCTACTCCACCACAGCAATACCAACAGGTGACAGCTTACCTTTGAAGCTAGAAGTACGTCAACTAGACCTTAAAGTTTGTTTAGCTATCTGCGCACAGCTTTAGTGCCATTTGTGCTATACATAATTAATGTGTTTCATTAACATTCAATGATTTAGAATCTTATTCGCACATGTCCATGTAAGTTTTAGAAATTTGGCGCATTAACTAATAACTCAGGGTAACTAGAAGGTGTTTAGCGCAACTACTCAATGGGTAGCAGTAAAAGGAAATATCTGTAAGATGTGCCTGATGCCCTGCAACAGTCTTATACCATCCTTTATGTGATGACTTTAAAATGTGATATTGATACATTTACAGCTCATAGTGTTGCTATCTGAAAACTGAGTGGGACTAAGTTAGCATTTTTGTCAAAGCATTTTTGTACCATTGTCAACAAGAAAGTCACCTGAAATGACAATTTGGTGTGTCTGAAGACCAAAGTGGACCAAGGAGGAGACCACCCAGATGCTTACTGTCTATGCTGGACAAGAGCAGAGGGTGAGAGCACTCCCCAGGAGCTTTGCAATGATTTGACATCTGGAAGTGGATTGCAAGGAAGCAATATAGAATGACTAGGATCTACCAGACCAGCATGCAGGTCCATCACAGCTATGAAGACCTGCATCAGAGGGATGCAGGAAATCTTTGCCAGAGACTCACAAAGGTCTGACTCCAGCCAGTAGATGCCTACAGTAAGTTTCATAATCCACACCTTAACAACTAAATTATTCTAAATGTATTTTGGTATGCATTTCTGTTTCTGAGATTGTTTCAGTTGTATTTTATGTGTGTCTGTACTGATAATGGTAATGCAAATGTAATCAATATTACCATTTCTATGCATTCTGAGGCTATCTGCAACTATACTGGGCCACTGTACACATTCTGAATGAACTTTAATTATGACTGTAAATGTAGGCAGACCACACATATAACCATTACTGATATTCCATATATTCTCCTTTTAGAAGTTGTGTCACTTAGCTCAAATGATAAAGCAAGTTTCTAAGTGACTAATAATCCCCTAGATATGGTTTTCAATCCCATTGTAGGCTGTTAGTAAATAGGGTAGTTATGTAGATAAAATTGAACATAGCATATGGAAAACCTGCATTTGTTTGGCAACTTATAAAGTACAGCTTTTTACACATCTAGCATGGCCATGGTTCACTGATGCCTATAGTGCTTAGGCCACAGATGACCATGCATAAATGTGTGAGGCACACATATGAATAGTGGCCCACATAAGTGAGAATTTTCTGTCTAAGTTTCTGAGTGACACTGTGGTAAGACATATATGTCAATTGAGTTACACCAACAGCCCCATTCCAAATGGTATGCTGTCATTATCACTGAGAGCTTACAGTGTAGATAGGGTTGCATGCCACAGTATCATGGCATCTTTGTTATGATATGTATATCTGCTGGCTGTACACATTTGGGTTTTATGTGCATACTAATGGATGATGTGTTTGTAATTGAACAAATAATAACAACACCTATTCTGATAAGCTGTGTATGGCATGCTATGTAATACAATGGAGTAACATACTGACACTGCATGAAGGTCACAGTGTCCCACACATAGCCTTCTAGTCATATCATTTATATATGGACAATAAGAAATTGGGAATGTTTCATAATTATGGCTGCGCACCTACTATCCTCACAATTTTGTTGTTATATAAAGCTTCAATGCATTTTATGGGCTATATCATCTGAGTTTTCATGACAACTCTACTGTATTGCAATATATATTGAGTAAACATACGACTTGTCCTGTGTCATATGTTTTGATCACATTAACAGCATACTGTCTTTAACTTTAATTAGGTACATATCTGATTGTGTTTTATTATAGGCCTGTTTTGCAGGACTGTGGCATGTTACACACCATTCTGCTCATTGCTATGGATTGAATTCATGCCTTTTCATCATATAATATGGTGTTATCTTTGCATAAGATCACACAGTAGTATAATATCACATACAGAAAGGTTACCACATGTAGATTGTGTCAGTTTGTATATATCATGGTATGTACTCATAACTTTTGGAGAATAAGTATTATGTATGTATGATATTTTTACTGTGGTGAACCTTGACAGAGCATGGAACCCATGGCAGCTGCTCTGTCATATGCAAAAGTCAATGATATGCCAGACCACTGCCTTGCAACCTTCACTCCGAGGATTAGGATAA
Source organism: Protopterus annectens (assembly GCF_019279795.1). Taxonomy (NCBI): domain Eukaryota; kingdom Metazoa; phylum Chordata; order Ceratodontiformes; family Protopteridae; genus Protopterus; species Protopterus annectens. The sequence continues at coordinate 636,307,298 of NC_056725.1, forward strand.
CGATCATGACAGGGTTGATGATGACAATGACAACAGACTAGGACCTGCATGTGCCATTGCTCCTGTTGTTCACCATAGAAGATGTTGACCACCATGCCAGGGAGACAGTTTTTAGGACCAGATCCAGGAGGTGATGACAGATGTCTTCCAAATGCAGATGAGGGATCTGATGGGAAACTTCTTCTAGGACATGGCATAGACCATGCATGACTCCTTCCCAAAGATCACTAGAAAGATCATTTGTGATAGTCAACCCCATCAGGGAGGCTTAGGACTATAAGTATTGTCTGTGTGATCCATGTATGTAATGTTGTCACCATGGTGCTTCCCACATCCAGCTATATGCTGTATAGACACAATTTTGCAGGTATCCCATATTGCTGTCATGCATTTCTGATATGCCTTACTGTACACTGCACATAGCATGTCCTATGTGGCATTATGTTGCTGTTGCAGTATGTCACACATTATCACATTACACATGCAGTGATCAATTACATGTACATGACATGCTGTAATTACTGCATACATTGTACCATATGACAGGGGAGCTACTCCTTAGTTTTGTGTCTGTGTGTACTCCTATGCATGCAGTGCAGCATAATATTGTTTTGTCCAATTCACTCTGGCCCTATATGTGATAGATATGACTGTTGCAGTTACCATGATTTAAGTGTGACACGATTGTTCATCTTGTGTTGTTCTAGGATATATTTAGGTGGGATGGCAGTAACTCACAAAGTACATTATTTCCATAATTCAGACACGACAGAGTGAGGTGGGTCTGTTGGAATTATTTGCACATGTTATCTGTGTGGATGCATTGCACCCATCTCTCTGTTGGTTGTTGCAGTCTTATGTCTGTTCAGCAACATGACAGGTCCATGCTTGTGTGATTTCTGTACCATTGTTGTGCTATGCTATCACACTGGCACAATGGTTTTGTGCATGGCATGTACTGGCAAATATTGCACCATGTTATATCAAATTAGTGTGACTGATATTTATGAGTAAGTATCCTTCACAAATTGCACAGACATTCACTGGTCCATTAGTAAATATACAGAGGAGGTAATGCTATATTTAGCATCATTCCCAAATGCCTTGTTAGCACTTATCTTGCTTATCTCAACAGCTGGACTTCCTGAGAATAACTTATCTTAGGACATGCATAAACAGATTTGCATATATAAAAATAAAAAAACTTCAAATCACCATGCTGAAAAAATAAACGGACTCAGACTAGTAGTTTTAGCACTTTTGTCCTTTTATTAGTATCTGGACTCAAAAACATATGTACAAACATCACCTCACCTTCGACTTTATAGTGTTGGTAAACAAAGGCTAAATTAAAAAAAATGATGTGTGCAACATAAAATTTTAAGCAACCTATCAGGAAGAACATAAACATGACTAGGGGAGTGGTTGTGTGAACTGGGTCTCTATTAAAATCTCAAAGTCTGACAATATCAAATACGATATTGTTGACACGAGAATACCGAAACCGCACTACATCGAACGTTTAAACGGAAAATCTCAGTAGGGGGAGATTTCCATTTACTACAATGTAGTGCGTTCTCGGAGTTGGTATATTTAAGTAGGGGGGTGTGGGGGGTGCAGGGGGGCTTGCCTCCCTGCCTACACACTATTTAGTTTTTTTTTTAAATTTAGTATTTTTTTTTTCTGGTTTCGATGGTTTAAGACTTCGATCACTAAAGTTCGATCTTTAATGATTCGAAGTTTTAAATCTTCGAGATTATAATATAGACCCATGTGAACCATCTCATGGCACATTTGATATTACGATTGTCATTAATGCCTGGGGAATTTTCTGCATTGAGTAAAAGTTGCCATTTTAGTTCTCTTAATTTGAAGTAAGAGTTAACATCCCTACAAAAATATCAACCATACAAGCCCATGCGTATGCATTTGTAGTACATATGTAATGGTTTACATATAAATACATGTGTATGCATTCATTATGATTGCACGCAAACACCCTTTTAATATGTGACTGTGTACAGTTATTGCATTTCCTGTGTTGTACTGTTGTTCACAGGACTGTCCTTTGATCAATTCTACAAATGGACAGTGCTATTTATATCAATACCAGTGTTTGTGGCACCTGTTGTATTATGTCTACCTGGCAGTATATATATATATATATATATATATATATATATATATATATATATATATGTGTGATAATTAAAACTATTTTTGTGTACCAATGCATCTTGCTGTTTACAATTGCACATTACTATGTGCTTCTCATTTCTAGACATGTTTATAGATCAGCAATTCAGTTTGCCAATGTTTGCGTCAATGTAAATTTGGAGGACTTCCACACAACCCTATGTGTTATCCCCTTAGATAAGGCGTGAAGATTGGGGAAAGATGGGCGAATGCTGCTAGCCTAGTCAAATAGAATTTGATACATACTTCTATCATTTGTATAAATAAATGTAAAATTCAGGCTTGTGTTCTTAAATGAAAGAAAACACTCTAAAATGTGAACTTCAAGATTGTTGCAACATTGTCATCTGCTGTAAGGAAAACCAAGCCAAGCATTTCAAATGTTCTTTGAAGTTACAATTATCTAAAAAGTGGTGCCAAAGTGTCTGGCTGAACACATTTTTTCTATTGTCTTAACTTAAGGAATAATCGTTATAGTATACATGTGGAATGTTTTTCATTGTTGTAGTTTCCTGAGAAGGTGTTAGCTTGCTAAATAATGCAGTTTGTTTGCCTGGGAACTCCAGACTATGTGTCAAAATGATGTAATGTGAACACTGGGAAAACCTAAGTGTCAAAATTATGTAATTTGGGAGGGCCTTAGCAGAGCTGTTTGTTAGTGTTTTAAAAACTATTGTTCAGTGAGAGACTGAAAGCATTTGTCTTGGACCATCAACCTCAGCACTGCTTATGCTCTATATGTCTGTAAGTAGGATTATAGCACTGTCTTCTCTTAAGAATAGCTAAAGATTAGAAAGTTAGATTAAGTGTTTTTCTTTGACATCAGACCTGTCCTACTGTATTGTTTTAAGTTTCTGTGTGATCTTTGAACTCTTACATATCCCTGTGGTATAGTAGTATTGTCTTGTGTTTTAATTATTTATTATTAAATATTTAAAAAAACTTTACCTGTGGCTGGTTTGTGTAGAGATAGTCTCTAGAGTGCATTGCATATGTATAGAGGTTATCGTAATAAGCCACTCTAATAAGCCTTAGACTGAATAGTCACATTACCAATTGAATAATAATATTGCACAGTAATAATTGGACACCCTTTCAAGGGCCTTTGGGTAGCTGATAATTATTAAGCTGGTGGTGGCAGGAATTACTACTGTATAGTCTGGGTAAAGGGGCACAGCTAGAGAATTTGTGTCAGCCTTTCCCAGGAATGCCTGCGAAGTTGTATAAATACTTATCTCAAAGTGTGAGTGTGTGTCAACTACCTGGGCAGGGACACGAAGCACTGGTTGGACAGAGAGGGTACTGGAGGTTAGCTTGCCAGCTAGGCTGAGATCTGGACCCTATAGCTGTGCCAGTAGGGAGTCTTATTGGGGACCTGGAGAGCAAGGGAGCAACCAGCCCCAGACTAACTGTGATCTCTGTGTGCACTTAAGGGAAATTGTACTTTATTTGTTATCCTTTCCTCTTCTATGAGATGACCTCCCTGGTATTAGTGGTGAGGATTGAGGCTCCTTGATTGCTGGGCCAGGGCATGGTCATCACATAAGGTTGTCATGCTTTATTGTTTGTCTGCTTTCTATTGCTGGCACTTCCTCACTGATGTGGGCCTGTGTTGTCCATCTCCTTTCCCAGCTTTGGCCTATATGTTGCACACAAACATGGCATACGTTATGCATATGTTTAGCTTCCTCTGCATTACCATCATTGACATGTAGTTGTACTGTTACAATAGTACCTTGTGCCAATATGTTGAGCATTATACACATGCAAGGCATATGCATGCAAGGTGCTGGCAGTTGTTTGGAATCTACCATTATTCGTGTTACACTTGTGTGTTGAGCATTACCCAGAAACTGGTTTTCTCCCTACCTATGCACAAGTTGGCATTCTTTAACAGTTATTACTCATACATGTCTCACAATTTACATAATTTTCCATGTCAGTGGTGTGTGGGTATGTGTGATGACATTTCTTTCTGAAAGGATCATATTACTCCATGACATGTCATACACATGCATAGTATATTTGACAACACATTTGTGCTGCTTCTAATATGTCATATGTCTTTGACATATGGATCACATTTTATCTATGTCTGGGTTGTGTACATTTATTTCTGAATTAGAAAGCCACATTCATGCTTTGCTAGGAGCTGCTCATTGGCACTGTACTTGGTTGTTTGAATTTCACATGTAGGGTTTGAGGTTCTAGTCTGTCCTATGCTTGTCTTCTCTTGCAGTTTATTGGCTGGATTGCTCACCTGTGCTGTTGGTTGGCTTACACTTGCACTACTGCCAGACTAGTTGGTGATTAGATTCAATGTGTACTGCAATATGTACCTAACATAGGTCATACACATTCTGGTATGACTGTCACACAGTTAGCAACATTTTAGCAATGCATTGTGCATAGGTACATATGTAATTCTGCATTGCACCATCCATCCCTGTCCTGTTTGTCCATTTTCCTTCATCCATGCTGGATAGTCTGAATGTGTGCTGTGTACCTTACCTCTCCTTTATGTTTATTTCTAACCTTTGCCTGCCATGTATTGTGATATTTGTTATATGTTTATAACTGCCATTTTACCCTCCTCCTATTTTACCCTGTCTTTTACATGTCTTCTATTCTCCAATAAATAAAAATGGGGCCTATTCCAAAAACAAAAATACCCATGCTTATTTAACACTCTCTTTGATCTTCCTATTTCATAATATCTCTTGTGTGTCCCTCTAATCACAAAAAAATAAATAAATAGGGCCTATTCCAACCAAAAAAATGTACCTATACCCTTCTGACTGTCCCTCAGACTTTCCCTCTTGTGTGCCCTCTTCTTCACCCTCAACCGACATCTGCTTTTCTATCACCCAATTTCCTTTGGTGTGTGTGTGTAGATGTTACTTGTGTTCCCCACACTTGCCCAGCATCCATTGTTAGCTACTATTAGCCATGGCAAAGTGGCCATGATTATCCTTCATCTTAATTAATTTTTTTATTAGAAATTTTGTGGATTCTATTGGACTCCACAAATTGTGATGAGTGTATTTAAATTCATCCATCTACAAATTGTGATGATATCCGTAATTGTCTGTGGACATTTATTACTTTCTAGAGACTGCTACACATTTCTATTCCTTTAGTATTTTTCAGTAAGTTGCATCGAGCTTGTATAATTTCCATAGCTGTACAGTGGTAACGCACATACATATCTCAGTTTATGAACAACTTTTCTTGACATACAGATTTACTGTGACTGCTTGAGATTGTTCTAACGTAACTGGTTAAACGTGCTTTGCAATGAGTTATTCTTTATTCACTGAGGCATATTTGCATATTACTTGGTTATCGTCAACTTTTGCTTGGAACTCAGTGAACTCCACCCGATTCCACAAATTTGATAGAATCCGACCCCTCGTCTTTACATTCATCAGTGTCTAAACGAATTAAATATGGATATTCTTGTTTTGATTGATGATCTTCTTGTTTACCATATTATTATCACTTTAGTATTAAATGTATTTATTCACTAACACTTGATTACCATGAAAGTCTGATTGGGTTGGAGACCATTTTCGACAGAGGCCCAGGAGAAAAAGTTCCAAAGGGGGGGAAGGTGAAAAGGAAGAAATCAAAATAGAACTTGGAAGGATTGAAGAACATTACTGTAAGAAAAAAAGAGACAGATGTTGAGTACATGATTCAAGCTGTGGATTTACAACACCACCTGGATGAGAATTTAATACACAATGAAAACAGTAGGATTAATAAGACTAATAGTGATGAAGATCTAGCCTTTGTAATAATTGATAGAACAGATATTATTGTATTAGAAGCTGACGATTCTTCAGAGCTGGCCAGCAAAGATATTATTGTAATTGGAAATTCAGTTATTAGAGGAACTGATATGTACATTTGCAGAACTGATAATGAAGATCAAATAGTGTTATGTTTACCAGGAGTGAAAATAGAAGATGTGAGACAAGCCTTGGAATGCCTTAATGTAAGGAAGTATGGATCTGTTTTTATTTATGTTGGTACAAATGATGTCACCCGCAAGGATTCTCTGATTGTTAGCAGGGAACTGACAGCCCTTTTAGATAGTATTGTTTGTACTGCTGTTAGGACGTATTTTTCACAAATCACCTATAGAAAGGATAGTCAGGTCACTGTGAATGAAAAGGTTTTTGAGGTAAATACCTACATGGAAAAAATGGCCTGTTTTAAAAAAATGGAAATGTGTAGAGCATCCAAGCCTTGTTTTGGGCACAAGTGTTCAGACAGGATGGTGTGCATTTGTCTAGATCAGAGAAGATAACTTTTGCAGTAGATATTTTGCGATATTTGACAAACATTAGGCAGGATTTTTGACATGTCAAAAATTTAATAGCCCACAGATACCAACATTTGATGCATCTCTGATATGGCTGTTAATGCTAGGAGCATTAATAATAAAGTTAATAATAAATAATAAATAATAATAAATAATAATAAAGTTTTTTTATTGGAACATTTGCTATGTTTCCACAAGACTGATGTTGCCATTGTTTGTGTAACATGGTTAAAGAACAATGACTGGAAACCAGCTCTGTCAGGGTATAAATGTTTTTACTGTAACAGGCATTCTAATAAAAAATCAGGTGGAGGTGTTATGATAGGGATTATAGATAGCTATGAGACCTGTGATTATTACATGTTCAATGATAACACCAACACTATAGACTGTGTAACTGTGACAATAAAGACAACCCTGGAACATATAACACTTGTTGGAGTGTATAGGCCACCAAAGTGGAGTGCAGATTACCTAGAGGAATTCATACATTTCTTGCATGAAACACAGGAGGGAAGAATAATATTAGCTGGGGACTTAAATTTACCAGAAACAGACTGGAATAATATTGATTCCCCAATGTTAGTAAGGAAATTATTCACAGCATATATTCAGGAACAACAATTGCTTCAGATTGTAAAAAAAAACTACCAGAGGACAGAACATACTAGACATTGTTTGTGTTCCCAAAGAAATTACTATAATTTCAAGTCAAGTTTTATCACTATTAATGTGCACTGCTCATGGGGTTATACAGGTTAATCTGTTGCTAGATAATTCTTCCAAATTGAAATCTAAGCCAATGCACAGAAGGTTAATTATAGATTATATGGAAGCAAAACAGTCACTTTGTAAAACTAACTAGAGTGAGGTGTTTGGTGGAAAAACTGCAGATGGAATGTGGAAAGTTTTGAAAGAGAAATTGTTTGAGTGCAAAAAATCAAAAAAATGTTTAACATCACGATCTAGGCATACAACATCAGGGGGATATCTGATTAATGTGAGAGACAAAAAATATAAGAAATGGAAGAGAGGTCGAACTACAAATTTGAAAATTGAAATAAACAAGCTGGCTAAACAGATTAGGCATAGTGTAAGACAAGATCAAGAAAAATTTGAAGAAAATTTATATAACAATATTAAGCATAATAGAAAACTTTTTATAGATACATACATAAGATGCGGAAGGAGTAAAGACATACAAATTAATGAACTGTGTACAGATTCTAAAATTTATTCTCAGACACAACAGATTATAGATATATTTACAAAATCTTATGCAAAACAGTTTGGCTCCACAAAAGGGGTGGTACGTTGTCCTGGTGACATCCAGGTAACCCCAGATAGTGGAGTCAAATTAGATTATATTGACAAAGAACTGCACAAACTGGATCCAAACAAAGCACAGGGAGGAGATGGAATTAGTAACAATGACCTGAGAACACTTCAGCAAGAACTTACAGTACCATTATATCTATTATTCACTAGGTCATATAAATATGGGGAGGTTCCTCAAGATTGGAGCACATCTCTCAACTGTCCAGATTTTCAGAGAATGTCCAGATTTTTGCCTCAAAATTTCAGTCTGTTCCTCATACATTTTTTTGGTTTTCTGGCAAATCACAGGGATGATCTATGGAATGAAATTAGTAAACAATGTCAAACATTTGAGTTTCAGACTTGGTGTTCTTTAGAAAATAGATTTTAAAACACACCATGTTATTCTAGCAATTTTCTAAGTTTATAATAGCAATTTTTAAAATTTGCCCCTATGTTTAGGGCTTTGTACCCCCATTATGTCAGGCTTTGTCCAAATTTCTTGGGCTAAAAGGTTCAGAGGTATGAATTTGAGATGTGCTTATTAGACCTGTTTTTAAGAGAAAGGGGAGTAGGACAAACCCAGATTCATATAGACCCTTAAGTCTACTTTCATGTTGTGGAAAAATAATAGAGAAGGTAATATTGGATAAGTTATTGTCAGAAATTGATGGGTTGGAACTTGAAACCTTATATCAGCATGCATATGTTGACAATAGATCTATTACCACCTGTAACATGATGTTCTATAGCAATATAATAGCTATGAATGAAAAATTCTGCTGTGATATAATTTATATAGATTTAGCTTCAGCATTTGACAGGGTCCATTTGACAGGGTCATACACAAAACACTGATCAATAAATTAGTACAACTAGGTATTGATGTGCTCATGATAAGATGGATAGCTGCATGGCTTACAAATAGGACATGGCAAGTATCATACAGCAACTGGGCAGGCAAAATCCTTGGTTACAGTCCCACAGGGCTCTGTCCTATGCCCTTACTTGTTTAGATTGTATCTTTCAGACCTAACTTTTTCATCTGAGGTGTTCAACAGTCTATATGCAGATGACCTGAAATTGGGTAAACTGATTACACGTGTTACAGATAAGGCATGTCTGCAAAATAACTTCAATAAATTGACATTTGGGCACAGGAGAATAATATGCTGATAAATATATCAAAAAATAAGCATATGAGATTTGGTAGGCATAAATTGAAAGGTGAATGTTTAATACAGCACACAGTGATTGAAACTGTAGACTCATTTAAGGACCTGGGTATATGGGTGGATTCAGCTATGAGTTTTTTTACTCATACCAACCAACTGGTTAATGATAGTTATAGAACTATAGGTTGTATAAAAAATGTATAAAGTCTAGGAAATCAAAAATAATGAAGACATTGTTTGTTAGTTATATTAGACCCAAACTTGAGTAAGGAATAACAATATGGAAACCCTATAAGAAAACAAGCATGAGTAAACTGGAAAGAGTGCAACAGCAATATACCAAGGGTATCCATGGATGTGAAAATTTAAGTTATTATGAAAGACTAAAATATCTGAACTTGTACAGTTTCTCTTACAGATATTTAAGAAGAGATCTTATTCATGTATATAGGGCATTTAGGGACAACTACCACTGGGAATGTTTGGGGTTATCAAAAAGTACTAGAGAATCATCAGATAACCTATGTAGAATATTGTATAGGAATGAGAAGTGTACTAATTGGTTCTCTGGCAGAGTAGCTGATGCATGGAACAGACTGCCAAATTACATTAAAGCAAGTACTAGTTTAGATATTTTTAAGAACAGCCTGGATACTTATTATGGGAACAAGTGTTTTGGTATATTGGCAAGCTAGAAGGGCATTAATGCCCATGCTTGAAATATTTGTATGCATGTATGTAAAGTATTACAAAACATTTTGAGAACAATAATTTTACAACCTTTAAAAATAATACAAAAACATTTTAAATAATTAAACCAAATTAGATATAATATGAAAATGTGGTTAAAAATATATACAAGCTATATGGCAGTGATTTTATAGTTAGAGAAATTTTAGCCAGTTTATAGAGAAATTAAAGGTAAGTTCGTATAATACAAACATGAATTGCAATACAAAGTGAGAGAAAAGCAGGTTTGTGGTCTAGTTAGAGAGAAAGCCACGGGAGAGAAATTGATAGAATTAAGGGAGTGAGTGAAGAAGGGAGAGTAAGGAGATATAAAGTATGAATAGGTATTTCTTCACATTTAGGGATATAGTTTATGCTGGTGTTGATATTTCAGGATGGTTTTAAAAGATGGGACGGAGAATCGTGACCAGATGTTTAGAGATAAGGAGTACCAAGCCTTAGCAACATGGTATGAATGCAGACTATGCCCAGCAGATTTGATAAGTTTGTGGACATTCAGGAGTTTCTGATCACTGGTTCAAAGTGACCGACTGGGAACATAGTTGTACAGAATGTTATTTGGTGCTGGACAAGCAGATGGATTCTGGATAATTTTGTAGGTGGCAAGAAACTTTGTATATGTTAGTTGAATCTTGTGTAATTTCCTGATAAAAATAATCAGCACTCCAATGTGAATTTGTTGCAGTACATTTTTGCTATTCAGCAACTGCATTAACATGGTGCTGCATGGTGTTCTAATACAAAGATGTGCAGCACCATGTAGGCCTGGCCTCGCAGCCATGCTGAATGCTAATGAGGCCTTTCAGTACAGAGGCAAATGCCAATTAGCCATGTACACTCTACCCCAGATCCACTTCCAGGAAGGCATCTACATGCTGAGAGATTCAAGAAATCACTCTGCCACGTAGATCAGAATGGCTATCACCACTGGGTTGTAGTATTCAACATGGTATAGGGATCATCTGGGGGATTCACTAGATAACAGGGATTACTTCAAATGTAAGTGTTTAAATGGTTCAGACAGCAGTATGGGGATTGGGGGTGGGGATTCACTAAATACCAGGGAATTATATTTAAGTGCTGTAATGGCACCAAAATCACTATGGAGATCATGGGTGGGGGGATTCATAGACATCAGTGATTACTCAAAATGAAGTGCCTTAATGAGACTGACAGCACTATTGAAATCAGAGGGCGTGGATTCAACAGACATTAGGAATTATGTTAAAGTTTTATAATGGCAACAGCAGCATTATGGGGACCATGGCTGGGGGGTACACTGGACACAGGAATTATATTTAAGCTCCGTAACTCCACTGACATCACTATGGGATCAGGGGTTGGAGATTCACTGGACAACATTGAATTATAGTAAAATACCATAATGGCACAGACATTGCTATGGGGTTTGGGGGTGGCAGGACACAGTAAGTCACCAGAGCATACTATATATATATGCTATAATGGCACTTCAACTATTACAGAGGTGAGGGAACCATGGGAGGTTGGACATAGTGTGTGTGTGTGTGTGTGTGTGTGTGTGTGTGTGTGTGTGTGTGTGTGTGTGTGTGTGTGTGTGTGTGTGTGTGTGTGTGTGCGTGTGTGTGTGAGTGTGCCCATGTCTGTGTGTGTCTGTTCATCTTTTGTGTATATGTATGTGTTGGAGAATGACCAAGGGGGAATACCCTGCCCAGATAAGCAGCAGTGTACTACTGTGACATGTAGATCAGCAATGACCTGCACATTGCAGTCGGAAGTGCAATTCAGAAACATGCTAATTAGCTGATAATGAGATATTACCTCATCATGGCTATCATGTCTCTGAACTGCAAATTAGTTAGTTCTGAGATCAAGGCCTTTTTAGCAGAAGCGGTAGGTCCTTTAAAGTCAGTCTTAAAGAGAGATGGCAAATGTTAATTAAACAAGGACATCTTCATATCAAATGCTGCAATAAATGCTGTAGTTAACTGCATCCTGATAGGAAGACCTCAGAATAAGTAAAGGATCTCTACAAGCAGACTTGCCACTCCTTTATAGCAGGTCTTCATTTTAGCCAATATGTAATGTGACCATTTCCAGCCATCCACAGCAATTGTGATTTCAGTAGATGGTAGACAAAATCTTTAGTACAAAACTACCATCTGTTTAATCTCTGTTCTGATGTTAGTGTGTTCTCATACGTTTACATGTTTTCATTTGAATATCAAACATTCTGTAGCTGAACCTGCTGCACCAAAAGGCACAAGTTCAAGTGTCTAAAATAGAAGCATCTCACACTTCTACAAAAAAATAAAGAAAATATATTAAAAAAAGAATGTAATATTTACTCCTTATGCTGCTTGACACATCTGTTACTCTTCCATCTAGTGATGGGAGCCAGTACATCCTAACAATAAAACTGATGTCAAAGCTCCACCACAGTACTTTTCCTTGCTGTGTCCTTTTTAACACTGTCACAGCACTGGTCCTGGATTATAGTGATGCTAAGTGGTGTAAAATGCAAGGGCCTTTGCTAGTTTGATTTAAATCATTCTTTTTGAAATTATATGCACAAGTTATCACCTCTATCCCTCCACCTATTTACATCTCTGGTATAAAATGAATGATGGTTTATTGAACCAGATGTATTTAGTGACTTAAAGACTGAATAAATATTGAATGTCAACATACTGAAAGCCACATTTCCTCAACATCTCTCATAAGCTATTACATTGCCCAAAGATAAAGCAGACCCTTCCAGCAGAAAAAATACACAAATAAAATAATATATTCAGAAAATTGTATTATGTGTGGGCAACTACTCCACAGACATAGTGGGAGCAGACTCTGACCTACAACTTATAAACTTTGTTATTGCAAAATCATAGAAAGAGAAAAAAAAAGATTTTATGATAGCCAGTACTCACTACAACAAAAATTACAATCTTGCATGAAAATCATTGTGTTGTGGTGTCTTCTTCTTCATGCATTTAAAAATAAAGTTCTCAAAATACATTTCACTCCAGTATGCATTTACTCTGCTCTGCTGACTACACTATATGTGACCTCACTAGCTCCCCTATAATAAGAGGAGCCTATTTTGCTGAACACGCCATAAAATAGCCCTTTTCAATGCCATTCAAACAAGGCAGTCAGACAATGGTCATTTGTAAGCCATGGACATCAATCTACTCTGCTGCACAAACAGCATTTAAACTCTAAGCAGTTGGTTACTGACTTCCTTCCAGAACAGATATATGAAGGTGAGCAGTGTTGCTTGTTTTTAAGGAAGATTTCTCAAAATGTTTAGTGTTAATAGTGTTTCTTACTCCTACCACATTCATTGTTTTTATTCTGTATACTACCTTGCAACAAGAATTAAAGTGAAAAAATATCATTACCAGGAAAGCCTTAAACACAAGCATAAAAACAATATAACTAATGCATTATATATACTCTCTTTGTAGGTCAGTTATGGATGTCAAGACTTGAGCTTAAGTGACCATTACCAGTTTCCATCATTCCTGAGAACTATTCCCAGCAGTGTGGATGTATTAGATGGGGTTGTACACCTGCTACAACATTTCCAGTGGACATGGGTTGGAATTCTGGTGTCACCTGACTATGCCTCTCAAGAGTCCAGCTTAATCTTAAAAAACAAGTTAATAAATGCTGGTATCTGCATTGGACTGTATGAAATTATTCCAGTTAATGATGATTTGCAATATCTAATTAGCATGATCAAAATGTCATCTTCTAAAATCTTAATTACGTCTTCATCATATGGACTGGGATCTCTTTTGTATAAGCTGGCCAGTCAAAACATAACTGACAAAACATGGATAGGACTGGATCCATGGCCACAGTCCTCAACATTTCTTGATACAAGATTACATGCTCTGATATGTGGTGCACTCTGGTTTATTGCCACAAGTGAAGATATACCTGGTTTTATGAATTTTCAGTACAGCCTTCATCCACTGAATGATCCTCATGATGTGTTCAGTTTAAAGTTTTGGGAAACTACTTTTAAATGCAGAATAAGCAACCTTAATGTATCTAAAGAAATACAAAATAATGAATTGCCTGTTTGTTCAGGAAATGAGAATTTGAGAAATGCCAAAAATGTTCTTGGCTTCTTCACTGACAACCCAGGAGTGTTTTCTTACTTAACATATATTGCAGTGTATGCTATTGCATATGGATTAAAGTGTTTGCAGTTGTGCATGCCTGGTGAAGGTCCTTTTTCCAATGGATCCTGTGCAGCTTTTCCACATTTTCATCCATGGCAGGTTAATTACATTCTGTATAATGCTGTGCCTTTTATTAGTTTTACTCCTAGCACATTATATAGTTAATATATTAGTGCATTCTATTTATAGATAACATATTAGTGCATTGTATTTATAGATAACATATTAGTGTATTGTATTTATAGATAACATATTAGTGCATTGTATTTATAGATAATACATTAGTGCATTGTATTTATAGATAATACATTAGTGCATTGTATTTACAGATAACATATTAGTGCATTGTATTTATAGATAATGGGCTGCATTCACGAAGGCTTGCACGGAGTCTTAGAGTAGAGTAAGACTCCATGCAGCCATCATGTCCGACGAGCGATCCAGGAACAGCCTGTAGGGCGTAAGAGAGCTCCTAAAATGGCTCTTACACGGACAGGGCTGGGATATGCAAATTACCTCAATTGCAGGCAAAAGGCATGCAAATGAGGTAGATTTGAGATTCAGGAAACCCGAACCTGTCTGAGTAAGAGCAGTGTTATTTGCAGAAATGTACTCAGTTGACAACTGAGTACCGTTCTGCAAATAGCAAAACGGAGCCGTGACAGCTCCAAATAAAGGTTGCATCCAGTGCAGGAAGCATGCCAATGGCCAAATATACTGCCATGTGAAATGTTTCCTGATGCAATATGAAAATAAAATATTTTAATTTTTTTCGCCGATTTCCGATGTTTAAGCATAGCGCAGCGCAAATGGGCTGCGCTCTAAAACCCAGAATACTAAAAATTAAAACCCACAAATGTGGATTTTATTGAAATTGCTAATCTAAAATGCAAGGGAATGGCAGGCTGCAGACAACATGGCCACCGAGGTTGCTAAGGGGGGGAAGCTCAGTCTACGACATGTAACCAAGCATTAGTAGGCAATCCTATGTAAATGAGCGTTAGGATAGTGAATCGCAAGTTTACATAGCAAATGAGCACTGTCAGTGGAGTGTAGGAGTAGGATATGGGGAGTAACAGAGTAGAAGATAGGTGACATCATGAGGGGGTATGTATGAAAGAAGTGAAGCTCATAGGAGCTGAGTGGCATGTGTCAGCTGTCATTTACACATCATGGAAAGAGGTGTGTCAACAGGTAGGCTAGGGAAAGGCAAGAAATGGAAGGTGTATGCCGTGGATAACACCAACGTTTCTTGCTGAGCGGGTATGCGTGCATGTGCATGCGTGTAAACCCGAGTAAAACAGAGTGCGCGCGTGTAAGCGTGAGTGTGCACATTTAAGCCAGAGTAAGCATGTATAAGGCTGTTTAAAGAGTTGTAAGTGCGTTTGCACTGGTGTGCGTGCGTTTTAACCCGAATAAGCAAGTTTTAGTCCGTGTAAGCATGTGTGCATGCGTGTTAGCTGCTGTGCGCATGTTTGCACTTGTGTGCGCGGTGCTCCCCCACCTGAGGAAACAGAAAGGAAAAAGGAAGCACAACAAATAGTAGGAAGCTACCAGGGAGTACTGGCAGAGTTAGCAGGTGAAAACAATCAGAATCAGGCAATTACACAGGCAGTACACTAGCCCAGCCCAGCCTAGCACTTAAAACTCTGCAAACAACAGTCCAGTATGTTTCTCACAACAGACACTGCAGTAAGCTAATAGAAGTGAAAACTGAAAAAGCTTTACTGAGACAAAGAAATGTTAGGGGCTGCCATTGCTGTTATATGGCGACATATGCAACATGCTGAGGGTGGTGACAATGGAAATGCTGCTGGACAACCCACAGTGAGGAGACAGAGAAGAGTGTACAGGCTCAGGGTAACCTACCAGGGGCTACATGAGCTGGAGATAGTGGAGCACTATAGAGTGGACAGAGACCTCCTGCAGCAAATTGTTGAGCTGTGCAGGCCACGCCTCACACACAGAACCAACAGAGGGGAACCCATCCCAGTAGAAACCAAGGTATGTTTTGGCCTAAGAATATTAGCAACAGGTACCTTCCAGAGACCAACTGGTGATATGATGGGGATATCACAGACATCAGCATCCAGGGTACTACACCAGTTCCTGGATGCCATGTCAGCAAATGTCGCTGATCATGTATATTTCCCGAATTCCCATGAGGTATTGGCCAGCAATATGCGTCTCATCCAGCAAATAGCGGAATACCCTGAGGTAGTGGGTGCAATAGACTGCACACACATATGCATCAAAGCACCAGCCGGTGAGCTGGGTAGGGTCTACCTCAACCGCAAGGGCTTCCCCTCCATCAACTGCCAGGTTGTGTGTGATGCCCAGAGCATAATACTGAATGTGTGTGCAGGCTGCCCTGGAAGCTACCATGATTCCCATACTGGCATCTGACGCAGCTGTACCAGACATTTGCCAATGGGGACATCCCACATGGTCACCTAGTGGGGGATGCTGGCTATGCACTGGAGCCATGGCTGATGACACCCATCAGAAACGCACACACACCTGAACAGGAACGCCATAATGAGGCACACGCACAAACACATAATGAATAGAGCGTGTGCTTGGGCTGCTCAAGTTATGGTTCCGGTGCCTGGACACATCTGGTGGAGCCTTGCAGTACTCACTAACTACATGTACCCAAATTGTCATGGTATGTGCTATGCTACATAATATGATCCTGTGAAAACAGCTGCAGCAGGACCAGCATAGGCCTGGGCCAAACATCCCCCCCACCATTGCCAAGGCCATCACAGGCAGAGTGTGACTCGGAGGAGGAACAACCTGAGCCTGCCCCAGTAGGCAGAAGGAGGCATACCCAGTATGCTTTGGCCTTGGCAAAGAGGCAATGCATAGCACATACACTGGCTCAGTAGGAACTCTGGAAATTATACCTCTCTCCGACTCGCACATATAGTAAAAGGGATGCCTAAGTTGACACTACCTGCTTTCAAACATGTACAGGGAGTGTAGTACATGCATCCGACATAGGCAGCCCTGCAGCACCACCTAAGGCATGATTGCCATGTGTTAAGCAATATAAAGCAGTGCTAAACAGCATTTACCACCATGTAGTATATGCAAACAAAATCGCACACACCAACTAGCACAACTATGGTCAATGTTCAGTAATATTGGGCAGCGTCCAGCAATGTTGGTGAATATTGAGCAATGTCAGGCAAGCCTGGTCTAAGTAGGGCATAGCTGAACAAAATCCAACATGCTCATATTTGCTTAACTGGCCCTTAAGCAGTCTGGTCTGCTCAGTATGAAAATATAAAGCAGTGATGGGCCTCGAACCCAGGATACTGTGCACTACAGCCAAAGTACTGAACCACTAAACCATGACAGTATTGCAGTGGTCAACCCGTATGAAGGAATGTTGATAAGTCTATGCAAAGTATTTCATGGAAACCCTGCAGGCACAGCATTATCCTTGTCGAGTTATGACACAAAGGTGAGTCCTGCAGTGAGAACAGAACCTGACTTCCAACACACACAGTATAAATGTTAATATCGGTCATGTTTGCACACATCCCCAAATGTGGTGGACCT
Source organism: Protopterus annectens (assembly GCF_019279795.1). Classification (NCBI taxonomy): domain Eukaryota; kingdom Metazoa; phylum Chordata; order Ceratodontiformes; family Protopteridae; genus Protopterus; species Protopterus annectens. The sequence continues at coordinate 636,324,808 of NC_056725.1, forward strand.
CAGATAGCAACATACTGAAGGGTCCCACTGGGCATGCTCACACACTTGAATAAATGAGACAAATGTCAGGCAACAAAACACGGAATGGCAAAACTGGGCATGCTCACACACTTAAGCCATGTCTGAGTACAGCAGTGGGCCACGAATATCTGGGAGTTGCATGTGTTAACCCAGGAACCTGTCACTATACAGAAATCCGCCCTGTGCACACAGTTATATGACAACAGACACATCTATAATATAGTGGAACCCTGTCATAATCAAATATGTTCTGCAGATACCATAGTTGTTCATAGAAACTAGTAAAGCAAAGATGATAAAGACCTGCAAACAGTATCAGCAATAAACATTGTGCATCTTGAACATTAGCATAGGTTCAGAGGTCGATACTAGGCTATCTGCCCTAGTGCATGTACAAGCCTAGCCAGAGTGTGTTTAGCATTCGCAACTCTGTCAGATTACTACACTGTGTGTGAATAGTAGGTCACACAAGATAGCCCATGTACGTTTAGGCTAGTGTGCCTCTGTCTAGCAGGGACACAGAAGATATCCCAGGGGTAAACATACGATCACCCATACAGTCATCAAGATGTCTCCAGTAGGTGGTCAGTGGGTAGCTCTGCCTATGTGAAACTGGGATTACATTCTGGAGTGAGTGGAGCCTCTGGGATAAGAATCGGTCCCTCCACAATGTCCTATTAACATCTGTGCTGAGGTATATGTCCCTGGTGTGTGTAGCTCCAAGGGAGTCGGATATCATGAGGTGGAGCATGTCCAGTAATTCTGGGTTGGGTATATCTGTAAACAACAGGCACACATCATATCTGAGTAGGTGGTAAGCGCCTGAGTAGAGCTGTAGTTACTGCATTTGAACTGTGCAGGGCATCTGTGTGAGTCCCTAGATCTGCTTGGTGAGGAACTTCCATGGCCAGTACAGTTGCTGCAGGTGTCGGGTAAGGTACACCCCAAATGTGGCATTGTAACCAAGCATGGATGTGATGAGTATAGGGGCACAATTTCCTCACTCGATCTAGATGTGAAACCATATGGGATAAGGTGGCCCACATAGAAGGTTTGTCCAACCACTTTGGCAACGTGAATGTCAAAGGCGACAGTAAGAACAAGGCATGTCCCCAAACCCCTAACAACTCCTACCGTATGTAATGGAGTACTACCTATGTGGTAATGTGTGGACATGCTGTTATTCCCAAAGGGGATGATTATGCAACTAATGGCATTTAGCTGTAGGCCATGGCTCAGGCACCAGTCATCCATCTCTGTGAGACCCTGTTTGAGTATGCATGTGGCAGCTGGAGAGTTGATCATGGCACCCAGTTTGCAGTCAAGTGCAAACATGTTCAGCCATATTCCCCCTGTGGTAGCCTGTACATCAGACAAATATATACTGAACAAGTGAGGTCCCAGGACCGAGCCGTGTGGGATGCCACGTGTAACTGGTGTATAGTCAGACATGGCACCTGCAATTCTGACCATGTGGGTGCTATCCCTGATCCAGGTATCAATCCAACGTGTGAGATATGTGTCCATATCGACGCTGGTGAGCCTATGCATAATGGCCCAGTGGGTTATTGTGTTGAAGGGTTTTGCAAGGTACAGGTAGACTGTGTGGACAGCCGTCCCTATATCAATGGACCTGTTAGCTGTTTAAAGAATACAAACAGGTTCAAGAGGCAAGATCTGCCCACAACAACGCTGAAATGTGTAGGACACAGTGTCCGTAGGTTCCCGATGTCTATGTGTATGAGTCCCATGACAATACACTCCATAGCATTGCAGAACAGGCTACTTAGGCTTATAGGGCAATATTGTCTGTGGTCCGTTGTGGCACCAACTCTGTGGAGCGGGACCACTGTCGCTGTATGCCATTCCTTGGGTACATATCCTGTGGTAACTCCGATATTGAACAGTGATGTAATGTGAGGGTTACGTCTGTCATGATGCTCGTGTAAGATGCAAGCTGGGACACCATCTGGTCACATTGATACTGTGATGTACACTTTGGGGAGGGCAGCACTCACCTTTTACTGTGTGATGTCAGGGAGGTTATACTCTGTTGGGATGGATAGTTGCTCCTTAGGGGGGATGGGTGGGAGACATCTGCACTGAACCTGTTTGCCAGGATGTTGGCAATGCCAGTGGGTTCAGGGTAGGTTTAGTCAGTATGCAGTAAATCACAGCATATTAGTGAGTGTCCACCCAGGTTCTTGACATAACTGAAGAAGGCCATGTGATAGTCCTATGTGTCTGTTGCAATTGTCCGGTAGAAGAGGCCCTTAGAAAAGTTCATGAGTGATCGTAGCTGTCTGCTAGTACAGATCACAGATGCCTTCCCAGTCTGGGATTGTGCTCTATCATGTAGTAGCTTCCTCCTGCCATTGTACAGCTTATTAATGGCTAGGGTCTACCAGACAGGTCCCCTGCCATTGGAGTAGTGAGTCCTGTTGTTATTTGGGATAGCACAATCCATGCAGTCCACTAGGTGTCCATAGAATGTGTATGTAAAGGATGCAGCAGTGTGAGCCTTATTTGCCACTGTCTCAGGGTCTCTGAAGGATACCACCTTGCTGCGGTGAAGTGAGACATTGGCTCATGAGAAGTTCACCAAGATTACCCAGGATGGTTGTGTGGAGGGTATATGTATGTCCAGTGAGATACATGTATGTTCTGACCTTACCAATGAGGGGTATATCGCTGGTGTGGAACATAGAGTCCCCATATTGGTGATGATCAGGTCCAATACGTATTCCCCCTTGTGGCTGTGCTGACTGTTTGTGCCATAGCATATGAGTCTACAAATTGTAGCGACTGTTGGGTGAGGGTGTCAGGGCTTGAGTAGTATCCCCAGTCAATATTTGTGTATATGAAGTCACACAATATAATGGCATTTGTGGAGACCTTCATATTCTTCATAGTTCCCACGAAAGCCGAGTGTGATTCCTGAGTTTGGGAGTGTGTTCTGTAGCAGGCAACAAACTGAAAGGCAGTATTGCACAATGGTAGTTGTATATGTATGGTCTGTGATGTTTGTGCAGTGCTACTAACCCGGAGGTGTGTGTATCTGTGATGTATATGGATACTCCCCCTAGTTGTGTTGTCTGTTCCAAGTCTTGTTGTCAGACAGCATGGTATGAAACATAACCTGGTAGTGCTGGTGTGCATAAGTGAGCCTGAACCAGGCATCTGTCAGTGCACAGATATCACTATCCTCCATACTGAGGAGAGTCCTAAGTGGCCGCAATATGAGGTTAACACAACTGTTGTTGAGCAGCATTACCCTTAGTTTCATTTAACCTGTAATGTCTATGGAGGTGGGTTTGTCTTCTGAGCCTTGCTTAAAAAAGGCACTATGGTGGTAGCAAGAGCCTTAGCCAGCATTCCAAAGTCCAAGGGTGACAGGTGCAAGCTGTCCATAGTGAAGCTACGTGGCATGTTGAGCATGTCACCATAGGCTGACAGACACTGTATCCCCTATGAATTAAACAAATTTGTTAGGTAACTGTTAAATGTGATATGTGTGTCCGTATACTGTGACATCATAATTGGTGGGTGTAAGATGCTAGATAAGGTCAGGGTCATACTGGCCTGGGCTACATGATCAGAGTGTTCCTCCATGTATCATGTCATGTGGTCCAGGGAGTAACGTCTGAGGTTATACACACCAGCATGGACAATGATGGTGCCAGTCCTGTACTTGCTTTGGAGTGACCTGACTGCCTGTGTTATGCGGCAGATACTGGTACCCAACAGACAGCCCAAAGTGACTATTCCCTTGTTAGGGCTGGTGAGTGGTACGTCAGTGTGTCTGACAATAAGTGTAGCCTATTACAAGTGTATTAGGTGTGTTGTTTAGCCTGAAGGGCAGTGACTGTATGTCACACTGACATTGTGAACTATGTGATATGTGGGTATTGTAGTGGGGTAGCAGGTGTGTGTGTGTCTGCTTTGGAGGTCTCTGCTGCTTAGGTAGAGTACATTTACAGCATCTGAGTATGTCTATATGTGATAATGTGGATTGAGTGCTGTTGCTAGACGATATGTGAGACTGATATGTGATGTGTGTGGTTACCTTCACCAACTGACAGACTGTGCCAGTCATGGGTCAAGAGAGTTCAGCACCCTGTATGTCTATATAGGTGCATCTCACACATATATCTGAGTTTGTCGGGAGGAGGAGAGGGTTGTCTGTGTACATGAGGCAGATGTGACATTGTGTCAATATCACAATATCCACCAGCTGGACTGGAGAGTACACACGAAACCGACCCCTGGACATGCCAGGATATTATCATGACATACTCTGTAGTCTGATCACAAAGGATCAGTAGGGTGTTAAGCGTGGTAAAGAGTATAACAGGGATTAGTGCTCTTGTTCGTTGGTGTTTTGTAAAGAGTAGCTCAGAAGGAGTCCAGACTGAATGATGACACCTCCTTCAGCTGTGTCATAAATAGCAATGTACACCCATATATGTCCTGAGTTAGGGCCAACTGTACCTGAGTGACAATGTCGACATCATGACAGACAGGCCCATATGTACATACCCACTTCCCACTGACAATAGTCCATATCATCATACCAGGAGATATCACATGTAGAATGGATGAGCAGCTACCCCCACTGCCAAAAGCATGGCAGCAAGTGGAATACATTGATTCCCAATATGTGTCATGCACAAACTACAGAACAAACAGATCATGCACTTGAACAGTCAGCTGAGCCTCACCCCCTACACAGGATGTGGAACCATTGAATGTGTCACAGCTACATATGGCACTCCCTACAAGTGTTGGTACACAACACACCATGGGAAGCCAAGTCCAGTATGCCTATGAAGTCTGATCTGCAAGGTTATGGAATCCATCATGGTTGCAGTCATAAACAGAGCTATTGGAAGCTGACATACACACAACCCTACCAACTGTGGTATGTTCATGTGCGGATCATGGTTCCCAAACATGCTAGACTGTTTGCAAGGCAGCCACCCAGGACATACATCAATGAACACATCTACACATGTGTCACATAGACTTTGAATAGCCCTTAATCAACATCCCAGACACATGTAGTATCCAAAAAACCAACAAGCTGTGCATAAATATGTGTTGACATATGACGGAATGTCAATGTGTCCACAGATAGATCACATAAGGTAAGGATTCTGAGGTCTTGTTCAAGCTGTTGACACCTGCTGACCCACATGGACCATTCCTGGAATGGCATATAACAAAGTGTACACACATCACCATGTCCAGTCTGATGATGTCACCATCCTATAAATACAGCAAGAGAAGGGAAACCAATCAATAAAGCAAATAGCGCGCCGTGTTAATGCATCTCTCTCTAGTATCATAACATAGTTAGGTAGGGGTTTGAATCCTATAAACAGTGAGTGAGTGTGTGTGTATGTGTGCAGTTTCCTTTGAGAGGTGTCCCCTTTTTGGAGACTGGGAAAACTCACTAAAAGAGGTACATTCCTCTTTGGAAAGTCTGATGATGTCGCCATCCTACAAATACAGCAGGAGAAGGGATACCAACCAGTAAAGCAAATAGCGCACAGTGTTAATGCTCTCTAATATCATAACATAGCTAGGAAGGGGTTTGAATCCTGCAAATGCTGACTGTGTGTGTGTCACTGTTGGTCAATGCCGTGTGGGTTTTGTTTTTACTATGGTATGACATAGTATGATTACAACAGTAAGTGCATTGCACACAGCAGGTATCTGAGTGGCAAATATATATGTATACATGTCCCCTTAATCAGTACATAGGTGTGAAGCCTGCATACTACATGAAAACATTTGTTTCCATTGACAGGTTGTGCCGCTGCTTATCAGATCATAGGTCACATATGTATGTATGTGACAAGGCTGTCCACTGTCATGTTCTTTGGCCAAGGTCATCTGTGGCACACACACCCATGACAGTTACGTAAGAGTAGTGTGAGTGAGGGTATATGCCTGGGGTATATGTCAGACATGGTCATACACAACAAAGACTGCCAAGAATGGACAGTCTTTATAGGTGTACGACTGCCTTGTGGATATGCATTCAGGCCTCTAATGTCTTATGTGATACACCTTGGGACTCCACAATACCTATGGATATGTGGATACCAAGGGACACATGACATAACATGAGGCTGTATGTACACATTGGTACCCAACATACATGTTGAGGGCTACCACCTGTGTGGTACTGACAGGATAGTATGTATAGTACATGAGGATGACTATGCCATAGTCGGCTTACTGCTATACAGCATGTATCAGACAACAGGTATCTGTCTGTATGATACCCTTGTGTAGGATATGCGTCCCATCCAGGGAATGCATTGTAGGCCAATCCATGCATTTCCAGATTTGGATGGACACATCCCTAGTGTGTCTGCATGTACCTAAAGGGGCTATATGCCAAATAGGTGTGGTCACAGGAATGGGTGGGGGTCATTACCACTGGTTAGTGTTATAGTGGAGCACCAGAAGGATCCAATTGTTACTAGGTTCCCTACTACTGAGTGTCATTTTTCAGGACATCATCCAATGATTGCTTATAGTCATGCTGTTGAGGTTGTGTATACTACCAGACCACAAATCATTGACAGATATTAACGGTATCAACCACAGCATAGTGTCAACCCATGTCATACACACATCTACCCATGTTAGTACATAACTGTAGTAGAATGCATACTGGCCATTGAAAGATACTATGAGATGTTAACAATGTGTACGACAGGGTATGCCACACATCCCATGTGTCCACTATGCACGTACATGCAGACAGTGTGCACCCACCATGTTCACAGATGTACACTTGCTAATTTGTACTGCACACATCACACATATACTGTCCACTCACTAACACATGCTGGCAACACATTACACTTCAGCCAAGTGGCACATGGGTGGACAATACATACTCAGACCTAACAGTGGCGTAAACAATGCTACATTGACAATCAGAGCTTTGATGCATAATGTCTGCTCAGATATACCTACAAGGATGTTGTTACACTTCCTTGTTGACAACTTGCTATTATTGCTACACTGCTATAGTGTCACCCTCTGCATCAGCACCATGTTAGCCTGTCCCTCCGTCAATGATGCAGATGACAGGAGGCGACACAGATATCATCATATACACAGGGCATTATGTTGTTTGCCAGAACCTGACATTGACCCATCCAATCGACATGTCTGTGTGTGTGAGGGATAACAGTACAGCATGGGTCAATGTTGAGGTAATGTGTGTGTGTATGTGTGAGCCCTAGTTGTTTGGTTAATGTGTGTGTGTCTGCATGCACACAGCTCCACCATGTGGCTGCCATATACGGTAGTTTGTGGGACAGCCACAGAATGTACCTGCTAGGCTGTACAGGTGACTGTCTCCAGCCACGGACACAGTACCTGTACCTGGCAGGGATGCTACGGACAGTATCGGGTACCAACCCTGACTGGGTACTGTCATCAGAGGCAGAGGTATGATGACTAGACCCATGTTCACGATGGGACTGGCCAGAGCCACATGCACGTAGTCTACTGGGACGGTCAATGGACAGGAGGCTGGTACTGCCACTACAGGAGCGGCTGTGAACTGTGGGCCATCCGTGACCACTGCCAGCTGTTGCTGTTGCTGGCATGCATCCACATCAATGTCCCAACCATCCCGCACGGTCCTGGCTCACGGAAGACATGTTGTGGAGGGCATCTAACGTCTCCCCCCAACGTCTATCAATGACCTCGGTGTAAATCCGGATGGCACCGGCAAGATCACGGATGCTGTCATTGATAGCAGTGTAATGTACCCTCTGCGCCCTAAGTCCTTGCCTGGTGTACTGTTCCATACGTGCCTGAGCCTGCATTACAGCCCGGAACATACTGGTGGTCATAAGACCTGTGAGGGCATGCCTGCCAGGGGCAATACGACCAATGGTGCTCCCCCGAGAACCCCTGGACCTCCGGCTATGTGGTACCATTCCATGTCTACAGCTATGGCTGCTGTGAGGGGATGCAAGTGCCATGGGTACCACACTCTCCTGTTCAATGCCAACTGTATGCTGTCCCTCGCCTGTGGCCATTGGTGGTGAGGGATGTATTGACAGTATGAGTGTGCACATAGATGGGGTTGAACGCTGTGTACTGTCGATTGGCGGACCAACAATAGACCCTGTCAAATCTTCCTGTGCCAATACACATGTGTCATCATCACCACTATTTGTGGCAGTGGCTTCAAGTTGCCTGCTGCTTTCCCCAACCCCTAACTCAGCACCTGTGAGAGGAAGACAGGAAACCCACTTTATGGTCTGCACATGCACACATGCACACATGAACACATGCACACATGCACACATGAACACATGCACACATGAACACATGCACACATGCACACATGAACACTAATACACACCTCACTACAGTACATACACACACATACCAGCAATCCAACACATACTCTATAGTGGGTGAAGGTGGGTGTCAGTATCACAAGGTAGACAGTCACCACACATGTGTCAGCATGCAGAATATGTGTTGCACAAGGCCATGCAGTGCAAGTGTAGACACCCCTATTAAATGGCAGTATACACGTCTTTGATGCAACTGCGTAGTTGTTTAGTGATTGGCTACACCCTGGAACACAATGTGTACATGGACACAACATTGCTGTGCAGGTATTATCAGCTCTGCAATGCCCTGTGCACCATCACTCACAAGTATACATGCCATGGCTGCATGTGTTTTCTGTGTGACACATAGATATCCATGTCTGAGTGCAGTGTCTGTGTCCATAGCAGATAATAGTGGGCACGGATGTAGCACATGCATGCTATGTACACACACGGGATGTGCGGTGCATGTTGACGTGAAGGAATCCCAATGCTCGACATGGCCAGTGTACAGTGGTTATGGTGAGTGTGGGACATATTGCAGATATGTGGGTGCCAGACATGGCATGGCATGCTACACGACTGCAACATTAAACACCACACATACCCAATGTGTGTCAAGTGACCTATACACCCACTAGCATTCCAGAACATATATGTGACACTTTGTGTGTATGGTGACTGCTGTGCATATTGTGTATACTGGCATATGTAAGCACACAGACAACATGCTATGCATATTGTGTATAGGTGCATATGTTTGCACACACACAACACTGAGGTGCAAAGCAATGACTACTATGAGTAGTACTGTGGTCACTGTAACTGGATAAGCTGTAGTACCCTGTACCATCATCAACATGCATCTTGTGGTCACTCACAGCTACTAATGTGTGCAAGACCACTGCCTAGCATGCTGTACCTGAACTGCAGTGCCGTGGCTATGTTCACAATTACACAGCCACCTTGTACATGGGTGTGGGAGGTGCCCAATAAAGAGCATTGCCTAACATGACTGTGTTATGTGTTGCAGAGTGTTGCACAGCCCCATGATAGGCCTCTACCCCTGAGGTACATCATGTGTGTGTGCATGACATGTGGAATACTGAAGTGTGACCTTACAGCGGGTGTGTGGTAATGCCAAATGTAGCATGTTTTCATGTACTGCGTATGATAAACGTGTTCTGCTGTGTACAGCTGTAGCAACTATGCATATCCAATGTGCTGTACAGTGTTGCCACAATTGTGTCTGCTGCACTGTGCATTGCATGAGATTGAGGCAGCTACTGACTTTACTGAGATGATTGATGTCTCACAGCAAACATGCACAGCATGCATTATGCATAGGTGTGTTACGTGTACATGGCCTGCACCTCACCTATGACATGCACATTTCATTACCAATATTAAAGTGTTAACACACTCACCAGCATGTATTGTCTGCCCTGCTGTCACACCAGAGGGACCTAGAAGAATATGACACAGTTTGTCAGTGGCCACAACTGTGGCATTGCTACAGTGAGTGTGCTAAACGACAGTGGAACAACAGTCAACAGTCACAGGCGTACGGATACTATTCCAAATATCAGTATTGCACACATTAGGCAGCACAATTTCTAAACACACAGTACACATCTCACATATGCATATTCTAACAATACAGGTAACGGTAGTCTACAGCTAGGGAGTATTACCTGCATGCTCCATGACATCCTGCTGGGTGGCTCCTGCCTCCATGATGACACATGTGTGATGCTGTTGCTGCTGTAGGCCAGGAGCCACCATGCTTAGGAGCAGCTCCTCCACTCTGGTGGGGGGGGGATGTATGGCCACCCCACCACCTGTGGCAAGCCGTTGCCTATGGATATCAGATGCATGCCGCCGGACATGTCTAATTAAATCACTGCAGTGATGGCATACCTGCTCATATGTCCGGTTATGCATGCCTATGTCATTTACCCGATGAACAAGGTCTTGCCACAGTGCAATACAGTCATGCTGGTGCTGGCTGGCCCTGGAAAAAAGCAGGTTATAGTGCTGCACCAGGCTGTTGAGAATTTCCTGCTCCTCCGCAGCTGAATACGATGGATTACGTTGATGAGCCATAACCCTGGAAGACAATTAAACGATATGTGTGAGCATGTCATGTGGCATACTTAACATTATGTTGTACGAATATCACTCAACTGCCATATATAGCATCTATCAGAGGATACACACATTCAATACCACATATCAGTGCTCAGCCCACAACTGGCTGACAGTGCCTGCAACACTCCATATAACACACCAGTATACACCAGTAGTCGGCACACTGTTTGGGATACAATGCACAACCTCCCAGGGTATATATCAAGCTAATGCATGAAGAAATATGTCATCCAATGCAATGAATGTCATGTACATTTACAGTATTACCGGTAAACCACCCTAGTCTTTGATGCCATACCCCTACCTAACATATGTGCACAGTTGTTAATATAGCTGGCATACTGCTGTAACAGAGTATACATGTTGCTAGGTACACACACATACCCTGTAACACACATGTCATTGCGGGCATGGTACAGGCATCATAAAACACACATCAGATATACATACAACACACAGATGTATGCCGACACAGATGAGCATTACCTGTGTACCTTATAGTGCTGTGTGCCCCTACTTACAGATACCTATGCCTGTGGTATGTAATATGTGCAGACTACAGGAAACACACAAGACAGTGTTACCAGGGACTGTGAACATACATCATACTGTGCTGTTTAGACCTACAGCTTCAGGTAGTACAACAGTTCATATGTGAGCTGGAGTCACCAGCAGTACCACTTACTGAGCATACATGTATTGCTTCAGCCTACATTGAGACACCACAGTCGTACACAAGGAACTATGTCACAACATATGCCATCCTACTATGTCTGCATCCCTATAACTGACACATCTTTCTCCGGCCTCACACCTAGGACACAAACTACCATGACAGACACAACCTCACACTAAGCTATCACACCTTTACAAACCTTGCACACAGTCACTGTCACACTCATTCCACCTCACATAGCAGGTATTGCACTGAGCACATGTGTGTATGCATTGTGTCATAGGTAGGTAATACGCTATTGGCCCTAGGGCCTAGAGCAGCCTAGCCATATGCTACCTTGGCCTTTGACACACATGTAATGTGATTTCACTTGCTCCTGTCAACCGGATACACAGAGGTGACTCCCAGGGCATATTACCTATCTCCAAAACAATCATCAGGGGTATGTATGACATCTGCTAATGAGGAGCCTTGTTTGTTCATGCTGGGTGGTTTAGTCCAGAGTATGGCATATTTGTGGATAGGAACCTGTACCTCCGGCATGTGCTGTTTAGTGAGGTGACAAGGATTAGGGCCCTAGGTCATGTAGCCCAGAGGGATTGTGAGGTGTTGTCATGGTGGCTGGCTGACTGCTATGGGTGTGACATACCTCTGTATGTCCGGCAGTGGTAACCTCTGGGTGGGCGGTATGCAACACACTCTAGCTGTGGTTTGTGAGTCAGTCTGCCTAGGGCATGTGTTTGAGGGCAGTATTACTCTTTGTTAGGTATGTCTGTGGCCTTTCCACTTGCTGTAGTTGTCATGTGAGGTACATACCACATGGGGCATTGTGATGAGTAGAGGGGAACACCGACCTATATTTCCCTAGATGACACACCTTTTGTGATGACACGTACCATGTAGACAGATTACATTACTACTGTGGCACTGTGATTATCAAAGGGGAGCCTACTGTCCACCTGTGTCCCGTGTACCCTTCTGACACCATCAGTGTTAGGCAGGCTACCACCTATGTGGCAGTTACTGTGTAAGGTGTTTTGGAATGGGGTATGGCACTGCAGTATCAACACTGGTGTTCAGTCCTTGCCTTGGACAACCTGTTGCAGTACATTGGGTGAGATGTTGGCATAATGGTTAAGGTGTTTACCTTACAAACGCAAGGTGCAGGGTTTGATTCTCACATGGGGTAATTGGCTAGGCTGAAAATGGCCCACAAGGGCAGTTAACCTAGTACTAATCTATGAATCTATGAATATGCATATACATATCTATATATATCTACATATATTGATATATATCCATATATATATTTAAATATATCTATATATCTATACACACACACACACACACACACACACACACACACATATATATATATATATATATATATATATATACATGTATATATACACATACATGTAAACATCCATTGCTGTACATATAGGCACATATACTGCCCACCTTTCATGGTGGGGATGTCAATTATGCAACAGTTGTGAGACATACGGTTATGTAATACTATTGCACAATGTTGTGCAGAATGCATTCTGCTGTCCTCAGGCTGTATAGCTGTTGCAGACCTCACTGCCTGTAGCTCAGTCCCACAGCGTTTAACACCACATGACATATACTGGCACTACTTGCTTTCTGCAATGCCACACACTAGAACCTACATACATATGTGCACATAGCAGCCTTCAACAACATACTTATGTCCAGCCTTCACTAACAGTTGCAGTATGTCCCTTGCCTTATGCAAATGTGCATGTGCATATAGATACGGACTGCTGCCACATATGGATGATTCACAGTATGTACAGTACACTTCAGACACATCTTTCGGATGTCAGCAAATACATATCTGTTACATACATTACTTTTCTATTCCTCACCTCCATCTGTTGTAGGTGTTGTTTTTTTATTATTTATTTATTTATTTATTTATTTTTGGTTTTGTTTCCTCTGTGTGTTGCTGTTTGTTTTCAGCATCTGTCTCCTTCTGCCTGTTTGTGTCTGTCTGTCTCTGTCTGTCTCTCTCTCTCTCTCTCTCTCTCTCTCTCTCTCTCTCTCTCCCAGTTGTTGCAATGATATTATTGCATGTGTGGACAGCAGATACAGGCTGCTTTTCTAGGTATCTGCACATGTGCATGTGATGGCCTCTGCACCAATTGGTGCCCACCATTTAGTAATTGCATGCAGCCTGCTGTGTGGTAATTGCAGTTCTCACTGTGATTTCAGGACACTGCTATAAAATGATAGGTTAGGTAGGCATAGCCCTTTCAGTTTTGCAAGGTGGGGACCATGCTTGTTTGCTGTGGACACTGTTGTCTCAGTCAGAAGGTTGGTATATGTCTCATATCTGAAGCTGGGTTGTAGCCAGTGAAATGCATGTTGTACTGAAACCTGACTGTTGCTTCTTCCAGTACACTCTTCTCAGTGTGTAGGTTTACTCACACCTCCTAATGCTAACACTGGATACATGGAAGTATGTACTTTCTTTTCAAATTAGAGAATTAACTGGCATACAACAGTAGTTATTGCAATGTATTCCTATGGCTTTTCATTGTAATGCATGTTATATTTCTTTCAACACCAAGCTATTGTATATCTGCTGTGGTGTAGTGGTACTTCATGCAGACTGGTGAGTCCAAGGTCCTGGGTTCGAGACAGACAAGTTTTTTTATTTTGCTGCTGAGCAGTACAAGGGCCTTGTCATACAGAGTGACTAAGGCACTTTTAAGCAGTTGTAAGCGGGTTTGCGCAATGCTTAGCAATCCTTAGCTAAGCGCACACAAGCTCACACTTGCGCACCCCCGCTAACTACTGCTTAAAAGTGCTTACTCCCGCTAACCCCCACGCTAATTTCTTTTAAAGAAAAAAAATGGGGAGATAGGAAAGTGGAGAAAAAGGGGGCACAAAGAGGGAAAGACAGTAGGGAAACCAGCTCGGGATGTGCAGGATGGGTGTATGGAAGGTCCATAGCTGCCCATTTCTTTACCAGCAACAGCTGTGCATATGTATGAAATTTGGTGTGAAATTTGAAACCTTCCACCCCTGACAGAGGGGTGAGGACAACAAAATATGTTGTACTACCAATTAGAATTATCAGTTTACATGTTCAGTGGATATGTGTGCAAATTGGGCAGCTATGTATGGGGCGTAATTTTTTTGTGGGAACAGATTGCCCTTTCTTTTTCTTTTTTTTTTCAGGTGAGAGTGGAATGTGAGGTAGAGGAAGTAGGTATACTTCGGGAGGTAGGTTGGGGAGGTAAACAGACAAGACAAACAAGATGCATACAGGGGCAGAGTTTGACACATGGGGTGGGTGAACACAATTGACGGGGAAGGATGTTTGGAAATCGCAAGCCCATGAGCCCACAGATGGTAACAGTGGAACTGAGATCCCCACCCATGGGCAGTCACCACTGCACCTTCACAGCCCCAAGGGTGGCTGTGCTGAGGGCTGTGTAGGATGGGCAGGCTCACCCAAGAGACGCGCCACTCTCACCTTGAGCTGGCATAGGGAATCAGCGACTGAACGCTGGATCTCCCTACGCACCACAGCCCGGACCCTAGCAAGGGTGACAGGTGGCCCTCCTTCGCCCATGCTTGCACAGGGGGATGAGCCCCATCCCCTGCAGGGCTTCCACCTGAAGGTGGCACAGGACCAATGGAGGAGGGGAGCCCGGGCTGGGCACTAGAGCTGCTGGTGCCAGGTGCACTCGCCAACTGAGGAGGGACAGGTGGGTCCGCTGGGACCAGCCTTCCCATATGTTCTGTGATTAGGTGTGCTTAATTACAACATAAACAGCAGCATTCCAGATTAGTTGTAACAGCATGCAGTAATATTCCCATTAACCCAACACACCAAGGTTCCAACAGTTGAACAGCAAGCATAACAACAGCATGCAGGGATGTTTGTTAGCAACAGGCCACCATGAACATGGTGTTTGAACAGGGCACATGCATCAACATCAATGTAAATATTTATAAAACAATAGGACATATGTCCCAACAAATATGTAAGATTACACATACCCATTGAGGTGTGGAATTGCATGGTTTATGCACATACGGTAGGGTGTAGAAAAAACCTCGGTTAACATCTTATAATGAACTTTTAGTCTACACTACATTCCCAGCGACTGCAAGTGTATATCCCCTACCTGTATTATTACACTTGCCACCATACATTAGGTTGTGTCATGGGTTTGGCTAGTTCAATATATGCCTGACCTATATCTGACATACTAACTGTCCAGGATGCAGATGTTACTGCTACATATTTCTTGTTTGCATTTATATTTCTTTATCTACATATCTGGGATGTTTTCACATGACATTTTCACTTTGATTTGTACAGAACCCTACATTTCTTGACACACACTCACATTTCTGGTGAATAATTACATGCTACACATGTGCCAGGTTTACTTATTCATGCTAGCCAATAACTGACTATTGTGGACTGTATATATGTTTCACAGCTACTAGCACTTCCATCACCCACTTTATATGGGACTGCATAACTCTGGGCTGCCAGCACATTTTCAAACAGTACTGTTTGTATAATGCAAGGGTACAACAACATTTCAGACTCTGTGACACAGACACACTCTGGGTTTTAGACCTTTATTAATGACATTGCACACTTTTCCACAGGCTCACTCCTTTATTTGTTTTAACGGTGTTTATGGCAGACATGTTCAAGACATATTATACCTTTATTAATAGGTTAGAACAATCTTTTTTCAGGATCACTCACTTATTTTATATGACAGTGCCTGCAGAGATATTATTCCAGATATATGTTACCTTTCTTAATGGGTTACTACACTCTTTTTCTGCCTCTCTGACGTTTTTATCTGACAGTACATGCAGAGGACTTATTCAGGCAATTCTATGGCTGTTTTATTGGACTACAACACTTTCTTTCATGCTCTCTCCCATATTTTATATAACAATACATGCAGAATAATCACTAACCTGCCTGGTTGTGCAGCCTTAGCAGCCTATCAGCATAGGCTTGCTGATTCGTAGCACGGTCTCCTGCAGCTGTAAAGTAAATGAAGGGATATTGACACATATCTATCCATTATACATACTCCATTATCAATTCTTACATACTGCATTCCATGGCTACATACTCAGTTGTGGGGCATTCTGCATCCCACGGGCCTCCTGTATCCACTGGTTCAGGCGGTCCAGCTTTCGTTTCTTCAGGTCTGCATGGTGATGACGGACCTGCTCACTAGTCCGAGGAACGCCTGTGGCACTGGTGAGGTCATGAGCTAACCGGTTCCAAGCCTCTGCCTTGTACTCCATCTCTCCTTGGAACTGGCCCTGCAGGAGTCTTGGCTCATGATGGTGGACAAGGAGCCAAACCATGTATTTGGACACCTTGATGCCCCAACGTTGCACTTGGAAGCGTGAACCCTCTCCTGCACCTGCCATTCTGACTGCAAATGTGAGCTACAATCAGTTATGGTGAGTATTCCTGCCTATGGGGCTCAAATATGCCGCATTTCCCGCAATTTTTTGTGATTGGCCATTTTGTAAAATTCTCGGCTGACTACAGACCTGCTTAGTAATGGTTAAACTACCATTCGTAAGTTTATGAATGTTAATAGTGGCTTTTTCCCCTATGTTGTCATGGCTTAGTGGTTCTGTACTTTGATTACGATGCAAAGGGTCCTGGGTTTGAACCTTGTCATTCTTTTATTTTAATACTGTCTAGACAGGCTAGGGGGTGTGGCTGCATTTAAGCAACTTAGCTCTACGTTGCTCCACAGTACCCTACGGTGCCCTGGTTGGCTTGGCGCACATGTCCACGCAAACACATTGCGCTGGGTAAAGCGTTTTTAAACTTTGGGCAACTCTATTGCACTGGGTAAAGCACTGTTAAACTATGGGCAACTCTGTTTAGCTGGGTGAAGTGCTATTAAACTACGGGCAACTCTGTTTAGCTGGGTAAAGTGCTATTAAACTATGGGCATCTCTGTTTAGCATGGTAAAGCGCTATTAAACTATGGGCACCTGTGTTTAGCTGTATAAAGCATTGCTTAACAGCAGGCTATTATATATCTGGGTCCTTTATAAATATATATTTTGTTCACTGATACATTGGCCATGTCACTGCTTTAAATAAAATTTTAATCATATATGTCTGGTATTATTTCAAATACTGATTTAAAACATAAATAAGAAGGGGAGTGGTGGGTCTCGAACCGTGAATGCCTTCTCTTTGTGCATACACTCTACCATTACGCTATTGCAATTTGGCGTGATTTGCATAAACATTCTTTCTTATGCTCTTCCATGTCAGAATTGCTAACTCTAGCTAAGCAATGGGCACACCCGCGCACACACCCGCAAATACGGGCAGCTATATCGTGGATTTAAAAAAATATATATAATTATTTACTTTATATAAGTGTGATGGGGGTTTACAGTGTCAAGGAGTGTGGTGTTGGGTGCAAGTACATTTGAGCGAACTCGCTATTGTGTGTTGACATTATGCTTTTTAAAACCTTGCAGGGGCGTGCACATTTAGACTGCTCGGCAGTCGGACATGCCCCCTGCTTTCCTACTCAGTCCGTGTAAGAGTTACGGTTGAGTCAGCATGCCTCATGAATATTCATGGCACGCTGACGTCAAACCGTTCAACTGCAGCCTCCAAGTAAGACTTATTAAGTCTTACACGGAGGATTAGTGAATCCGGGGGAATATATTAGTGCATTGTATTTATAGATAACATATTAGTGCATTGTATTTATAGATAATATATTAGTGCATTGTATTTATAGATAACGTATTAGTGCATTGTATTTATAGATAACATATTAGTGCATTGTATTTATAGATAATATATTAGTGCATTGTATTTATAGATAACATATTAGTGCATTGTATTTATAGATAATATATTAGTGCATTGTATTTATAGATAACATATTAGTGCATTGTATTTATAGATAATATATTAGTGCATTGTATTTATAGATAATATATTAGTGCATTGTATTTATAGATAACATATTAGTGCAATGTATTTATAGATAACATATTAGTGCATTGTATTTATAGATAACATATTAGTGCATTGTATTTATAGATAATATATTAGTGCATTGTATTTATAGATAACATATTAGTGCATTGTATTTATAGATAATATATTAGTGCATTGTATTTATATATAACATATTAGTGCATTGTATTTATAGATAACATATTAGTGCATTGTATTTATAGATAATATATTAGTGCATTGTATTTATAGATAATATATTAGTGCATTGTATTTATAGATAATATATTAGTGCATTGTATTTATATATAACATATTAGTGCATTGTATTTATATATAACATATTAGTGCACTGTATTTCTCATGGATCATTATTTTCTTTCTATGTTTTCATTCTTTCATTTTCTAAATATTGAAATCAATGATTAATTTCTTTACATGTTAATTCAATATGCAGATACTCTGGGAAATGAAAATCTTAGACATTGTTATGTTTTATGCAAAGTACTGTGAAGATAAGCATAAAATATTTTTAACATAGTATAAAATTGTTATTGACATGATTCAAAAATCACCTTGAACCATCCAATGAGAATGCTTGACTCATGAGTGTGACTAAGACAGCTGAACAAAAGATGTTGCTATAGTAACGAGTAATGGAGCAGCATGGGCACATGCAGTCACTCTACAGTGATACACGCATATCTGCACTTTACAGAACTCCACTAATAGCACTTGACCGTGAGCTCCTTGACATATACATTGGCTCTGACATATGCTGTGCTGCCCTTACAGTAGCTGGAATACAACACTGGCACGTGACATTAAGTTGAACTATTATACCATCACTGGAACATGTAATATCTCCTATAAACTGGAAGAGGATATCCTGGTTTTATGGGACATTGCATGGCCCAGCAATGACATACCAGTAATATGCCTGATGTCAGCATCCAGCATACTGTATGCAGTCTTCATCTGGCACTGTTACATGTAAGGAAGTTCATCACATTCCCTAATACCATCCCAAGGAAATGGAGTATTATGCCCACATTCCACAGAAAGTCAGAGCTACTGATGACTCTGAGGGCAATATATTCTCCCCATAAGACAATATTTTCCCCACAGACAAGGGGCTGGTATGCATGAATAGGCAGTATTTACCAGGTGGTATGTAGTGCAGATGGGAAGATGGTCAGTCATCACCAACTGTTTACCAAGGAGAGCTACAAAGGGTATATGCAAAATAGTAAACTGTATGTTTGTCATCCTGATGAAGTGGTGCAGGACCAGGATGTTCTATACACTATGACTCAGTACACACTGTAGGTAGTAGCATATTTGTTCATTACCGCTGTTGTGCTACTCAGCGTGGCACAGCTGAGGCCAATCACACACATAACAGGAGGCCACAGAGGAAGCATTTTCACTGGTATAGGTCACACATTTCACTATCCTTTTGTGAACCTGTATGGAGTGTAGCATGGGGCAAAATGGTTTTATGATATGTATCACAGTTCTGCCTCACTTAAGTTTCAAAGACCACTATGCCGGAAGTAAAATGATATACAAACATGACCTATTGCTGTGTTTAAACTGCAGCATAGTGTATACTGTGCTGTTCATATATTGTGTAAACTGCACATCAGATAAGGCATCCTCTACAACAACAACCAGGCTTCCAGCATTTTATGTAGAACACATATACCACAGGTCCAAATGGAGAGATGAAACTGGCAAGAAAAAGAGAGCAGTATCACTGTATTTTTGGACCTGAATTAATTTTCAGGTCTTGGTGAGTATTTTGTGTGGTGGACTCTGTTTTTACAAAATCTTGCAAAGATAACAATAATATATAGATAGTATGTTATATATCATGGAGAAAGGTAAGTTAAAAATAAAAAAGAAGACTGGGTGTACAGTTCACAGGATAAAAAAGTATCCACTCCTGTATTATTCATCGGTGTCATGACTGGATCAAAGGCAGTGTGGAGTCCTTAGGACATGGACATGGAAACATTCCAATGACAGGGTTAGGCCAGACTCGGGGAGAGTGGTTCCTCTATGGGAGAAGGACATAGTCCACAAAAAAACACAAAACCTGACAGGCCAAAAAAGAGGCATAGAGATGGCAAAGTGGACCGTTGAGTATAAGGAAGGAATTATGTATTGTTATTATTATGCAAGAAGGCAAGAATTTCCAGAAAGAAGATATGTAGAAAGATTAAGAAAGAATCTTGAGGAAAGAAAAATATTTGCACATGAAAAAAATGTCAAAAACTTCAAATGAAAATGTATATTCCTTAATACAATAAATTAGTGTTTTACAACAGATTAATGAAAAAAAAACATTATATAGTTGAAAATAATGCTGGGCCACCTGGAAAAGAAAGTTATAGTGGACGTGTGAAAATATAAAGAATAAAACCCAGGGATCTTTGAAAAGTATAAAAAAACAAACATAGACATGAGAAGAAAAGGAGATTTGATGTGGTGTGATACTTATACAAATGAGAAAGGCAAATTAATCAATACAAAAAGCAGCATTAAAAATATTTAAGAGAAATGCAGGCAAAGACACCTGGATATGGAAAATTTCACAATACAGAAAATAGGATCATAAAATGGGAATGTAGAAAACAAGATCAGTAAGGTAGAAATGAAACAAATAGAAGCTGAAGTGATTGGCCAACTGTGAAGGGTTTCGTGTGGAAACTTCAACACAGGCCACAGTTGTTACACGACAGACTATCTGAAGAAGATATAGCACAGGACAATGTTTTGGAGCCTGTTATAGGAGACTTGTATAAATTCAGTCAAAGTTCCAAAATAAGGAAAGGATCAGTAAACAGTGACAAACCTGACACAGCCAATGTTGTGTTATAGGCCAATAGGTACACATATGGAGGATTATCTGATGAAGCAGGATAATCTGAAGAGGATATGACACAGGGCAATATTCTGGAACCTTTCTGGGAAGACGTGCACGAAATGCAGAGTAAAAAGGATGCTCTCAGTTCAAAAGAAAGTGATCTAAGGGAAGACCAGCTTGACTTACTAGAGATAGACATAATAAGATATATGAAAGAAATAGTTTTAAGAAAGTTAATATGATCCAAAATGTTATAAGGCATGTAAAACAGATGAACAGAATAATCAGGACTATTAAGAGAAACTTGTGTGATGTAACATAAATAAATAGGACATACTACTGCACAGGTAAGCTAATAACAGATAAATGATTACCACAAAAATATGCAGTAACAGAAGAAAGGAAGGAAATAAGCTGAATGTCAGCATGGAAGCAGTGGATCGAAGAAAACTATAAAACAACTAAGTCATTAAGTGTCACTGTTAGAAGAATGCAGGAAAGGAAACAGAGTATAAAAAAATCTTAAAAAGAAAGAGGTGGTAAAAGCAGCACACACTATTAAAACAGACCAGTATAATACTCTAGTGCTTATAATAAACTAAAACATACCAGCACACTCAGGACATAAAGGAAAGGTGCAAAATAAGCAATTTGTTGATTATCCAAAAAGGTTTTATAGAGAAGTGGGAAACAAAGTAAAAGGAATAGAAACACCACCAAAAAAGAAGAACTACCACATTTTGGAAAAGTATTTATAAAGATTCTGTTGAAAATAAGAAAGATGCTAAATGGATATAACAATTAAAAGAAAAAGTAAGTAGCTATAATTTAGAGGACATGAAATGGGATAAAGTAACAGGCAGAGAAAAATTCCTAATTGGAAAATTCCAGGACCAGTTCCAGTACCTAAGTTCTGGCTGAAGGAATTAATATCTTTACAGAAAGGTTTTGCCCAGAGTAAGAATTACTTAAGTGTATGTCCTGAACAGTCACCAACCTGGTTAACAACAGGAAAATTATACTTCTTAAAAGTGAACCTGCAATCCATCCTAAGAACTATATACACGCCTTCCAACAATATACAAAGTATATACTGGAATTGAGTTCATAGTCATTTAGAAAAAAATTCAAATATGGCAATAGAAAAAAAGGTAATAAAGCAGAAAGTCATATGGAACAAAGGATTATTTGTTGCTAAACAAAGCCATAACAGAAAATAGCAAAAAGGGAAATAATCAAAGCATGGCATGGATAGTTTGCAAAATGCATTTGACGGTATCCCACATTCATGGATAATGGAATGCTTACAGATGTATAAGATACATCATACATTGACCAATTAAATTGCAGTAACTATAGAACAGTGGCATACTACTTTGCAGCTGAGCCATGACAAAGGGCAAATTATTATCCCAGGGATAAAAATACAAAGAGGGATATTCCAGGGTGATTCTTTGTCACCACTGCTGTTTTGTCTTGCCTTAAACCCATTAAACTGTTTACTTAACAGATTAGACTGTGGTTACAGTTTAACTCCCAAAAGCCAATCTTCTTTAATAACATTTCATTTACTTTATATACTTCATAAGATGAGGATCTGAAAAACAACTATGAATTAATAAAACTTTTTCAGATGATATAAGAATGACATTTGGCCTTCATAAATGTGCAAAAGTAATACTTAAAAAGAGAAAACTGCAGCACTAAGAAAATATTAGCCTGGGACAGGAATGTGACCTAAAAATAACTTGAGCAGGAGAGAGTGCATAAATATTTGAGAATGAATGAAGTGTTGAAAATAAAATCACTGTGATGGTAAAAAACAAATCAGACATCACACAAAAATCAAAATAAATTTAATACCAAAGTGATTTAACACTTTTGATCTTACACAGAGGGCTTCTTCAGAATAAATGCTGCATGATAAGTAAAACATATATATTAAACTCCACTAACTGGCCAACCAATAAATGGTGATACCCAGTTGTCCTAATTAACCTTCTTAAAGATGTCAGTTCTCATGAAATCATCCATAATAAACATGCTGTAAACCTACACTTCATTAAACAATTGTTATATGAATCATAACACTGAAATAAAATTAGAATAAAGTTGGAAAAGGAATCTTTTACTTACACTTGTCATAGCAGACTTTCCTATGTAGCATCACCGTGTAATTCATACTACTATTCAAACCAGGTCTGTTATAAGCATTAAATAACAGATGCCAGTTAAACTCTCTAAAATCCAATTTACCTTCCCCATCCCATTGAAAACACATGGTACATGGTCTATAACAGTAAAAGAAAATTTCTTGTAATTTTCACATAACAAAGCATGCTTTGTCAATACATTGTCCGAGTTCTTAACTTTAATGGCATATAAGTATATTCTTTTTCTTACATGCCTATTGGTTTTACCTATATAAAATGCATTGCACAATGAACACGTAGCCAAATTTACCACAAAAGTAGACCCATAATTAAATAACCCTAGTAACTGCCATATCTTGTTGTTACCACTAACTTAAAAATATGGTCCCTCCGCTATGTACCTACATAACGCACAATTGAAACATTTGAATGTACCAATAGTTTGTGTTCTATTCTCATTGTTAGCACTCTCCAATAAATTTTTGAAATGTTTTGCTTTTTTGTTAATAAAAGAGGGGGGCTGACCATAAAGCTAATTTTATGTCACAATTGGCTTCAAAAATCCTCCAACTGTTTTTAATAATACCCTTTATAGCGCCTCTGTCTATAGAGAAAACTAAAGGCATGGATAGGGGCCAGCACCATGTTTTGTAGTGATCCACAATATTGTTATTATTGTTCTTAGCCATTTCACCTTGCAAAACACTTCTTATCACTTTTGATGGATACACCCTGTGTCTGAATCTGTCATGTAAATCCCACCACATATTTATCCAAAACTGTAACATCTGTTCTTAACCTCTTTAATCTGACCATCTGTTTAGTTTTTGTGTTTAACATAAGATGGATTCATACTAGAATAATGCAGCAATGCATTGCTAGACACATTTTTGTAACTAATAACTGAACCCAATGTGAAACTGTCAGCATCTTTTATAACTTCTAATTCTAAAAAACAAATATTGAAACTATTCCAAGTATGTGAAAACATTAAAAATGTTCTACTATCATTTCTTCTTTTAAGAAACCCATTAAGATCAACTATTTCCCCTTTCCATACAAAAAACAAATCATCAATAAAGTGGTAGTACAAGGATACTTTATCTCTATCTTTTAAATTTGTGAAAATATATATTTCCCAATAAGCCATAACCAAATTAGCATAAGTGGGAACTATCCTCACTCCCATTGCCACCCCTCTTTTTTGTAGAAAGTACTCAACCTCAAAACTAAAATAGTTATTGGTCAAAACTTACTAAAACAAAACAACAAAATACCAAAACCAGTTAAAAACCACAGACTGTTTAAAATCTACAAAGAGAACAACTAAGTGCTTTCGTCAAACAACAGTTAGGCTTCTTCAGAACTCTTTAACTGGTTTTGGTATTTTGTTGTTTTTTAGTTTGTTTTAGTGGTCTTGTTGGCCATTTGTGTACTTGGTTTATTGGTCAAAACTTGTTTAATACATTCAATCAAAAATCTACACTCCCCCACTTCAAATTCTTTACTTCTAATTAACATGTAACCCATTCACTCCAACCCCACATCATGTGGGATGGAGGTGTAAAAGGTCCTAACATCCACCATAACTAATAAATCATCAGGACCCATGACTTTATCCTTTATTTTAAAAAAGTCATAAAAATCCTTGATGAATGAGTCACATTGCTGAACTAATTTCAATGATATTCTATCAATAAACTTAGAGACTGCTTCTAACTTGGATGCTGGTGCTGACACGATAGGCCTGTATGAGGGATCATCATTGTGCACTTTAGGTACTCCAAACAAACAACCAATTTTCAGTTGAGAAATGTGAAAAAAGGCAAACATAGAATCTGATATAACATCTTCTAACAAACATTCATTCAACCATGCATCAATGTGTCTATAAGCTTTGAACACTTCCCATTTGATTACTCTTTTGTAAAAAAACTTATCTGTCAATGAAGTCCACATATGCTTAATGTAATCACTCTTGTTGACCACAACCATAGCCCCCCCCTTTATCCATCTTCATGAGTCTTATAGAAATATCCTTTTGGATCAATGAGAAACATTGTCTTTCCTAGTCAGATAAATATACAATTTGTGTGTACTCCTCTTACTCAATAAATCCCTTATCTCCTTCTCACGCATTTCTTCAAATGCCTTGACTGATGGATACAAAGGGGGGTTAACAAACTTGGAATAACAAAGTCACTTTTTGCAGTCAAACCATTGTCACCAAAATGAGTCGCAAATTCAACTTTCAAGTATAACCCTTAAGATCTATAAGAGTTTGAGCTAAGTTAGACCTACAAAAGGAATGAATGAGAAACCTCTACTTAAAACCTTGGTTTCCCCTTCAGAAAAAACTCTATCAGACAAGTTGTATACTTTGAATTCTAAAGGCATTACCTTGAGGCCATAAATATTTTGTTTCCCTTCTTTTTCTGGAACAGTGTATACGGACTTCTGTTCCCCGATGTACTGGCCACCTCTGCCCACGTCTTTGTTAACTGTGTTGTACCACTCAATGTCCATATCACCTGATTCACTGCTGTCCCTCACTTCTGTGTGCAATTGTTCTCTACTCCCTTTTTCTTCTCTAGCCTCTTTGACCAAAGAGGGGACAAAAAAACTTTATCATTACTAGATTTAACTCCATTGGACCTGTTGTTCGCTATTGGCTGCTGACCATTGTTTTTAATAGGGCTTTATGGCTTTAAATAAGGTGTATGCTTTGATTTATAATGAAAATGATGTCATCCAATTAGAAGTAATGTAATTGTATTTAAATGAGAACAAGCAAGTGTTCAGTGTCTGATGAGGTTTAACATTGTTTTAAATGAAAGCGCTAACTATTTTATTATTTTGTTGATTAAAAAGTATGTGGTGATTTTAAAATGGTAGCTGTGGTCATTCTTCACTTGGGATAAGCTGAACATTGCCATTTTATGTTTATCTAAGTTGTTTATTGTGGACTGTATTTCTATTGGCTGCTGATCTACTTGTTGCATTCTAACATCCCTGTGTATATGTTCTCACATGTTGTTCTTAGCATCCATGATTATGCTTAAGGTTGACAGCTCATCACCCTCATAATAAACTCAGTCTCTAATAATTTTCTTTTCTTTGCACTTTTTCAAATTATTATTCAACTTACTAACTTTGGCTTGTATTTTATCAAGAGCTTCACCAATTTCCACTGAGGTGGATGCCACAGTGAGTTAGTCCAAAGACCATCAATCCATTTGCATAGTTTGGCTTCTTCTTGTGTTTGATACTCCCCTAAAAGTTTGAGAAAAGCCAGACCTGCAGTTTCACAGATGCCATTCCACTTCTCATGAAATGAATCACCATAACCCCCACTATGCCTGTTAGAAACCTTCAGACCTTTGAGGACTCTCTTAGCTCCCAAACAAAACTCAAAGAATGTTAAGTCCCATTGAATACATTTGTGCTTCAACAATGAAGCTACTTAGTCCTTGAACCATCAGTTCTTATTTAAAATCACCCTCAGAACATTGGAAGGCACTTGTAAACAATCCATAACATCCCTTGCCTCAGAAACCTGCACTGCCATCATCTGTGTGATCATTGTTTGCCACATGGAGTTCGTGTTAGAGTATGTCTCCACTACTGCCAAGGTTCCATTGTTACAACCAGTACATTGGGATTCCATCAGATTGTGGTAAACACTCAAACCTAAAAGACTATGTTCCACAGCATTGTCCTCATAAGGCATAATGATTGTAAAACTACATCTCAAAACCAAAACAACTCAAATGCCTCGAATACAGTGGATATACAAAAATAATTGAAAATAAAATCACTGGGATGGTAAAAAAACAAATCAGACACCACATAAAAATCAAAATAAATTTAATACCAAAGTGATTTAGTGCTTTCAACTTACACAAAGGTCTTCTTAAGAATAAATACTGCACAATAAAAACATATTATATAAAACCCCACTAATTGGCCAAACAATAAATGGTGGTACCCAATTGACCTAATTAACCTTCTTAAAAGTGTCAGTACTCATAAAACCGTTCATTATAAACATGTGCTGTAAACCTACACTTCATTAAACAATTGTTGTATGAGTCATAACATTGAAATAAAATTAGAATAAAATTGGAAAAGGAATCTTTTACTTACACTTGTCATAACAGACATTCCTATGCAGCATCACCTTGTAACTCACACTACTATTGAAACCAAGTTTATTATAAGCATTAAATAGTTACCACTTAAACTTTCTAAAATCCAATTTCCCTTCCCTATCACCATTGAAAACACATGGTGCATGGTCTATATCAGTAAAATAAAATTTCTTGTAATTTTCACATAATAAAGCATACTTTGCCAATACATTGTCCAAGTTCTTACCTTTAATGGCATATAAGTGTTTGTACATTCTTTTTCTTAACTGTCTATTGGTTTTGCTTATATAAAATGCATTGCATGATGAACACTTAGCAAAATATACCACAAAAGTAGACCCACAATTAAATAACTGCCATATCTTGTTGTTACCACTAACTTCAAAATATGGTCCCTCCGCTATGTACCTACATAATGAACAATTGAAACATTTGAATGTACCAGTAGTTTGTGTTCTATTCTCACTGTTAGCACTCTCCAATAACCTTTTGAAATTTTTTGCTGTTTTGTTAATAAAAGAGCGGGCTGACTCTAAAGCTAATTAATGTCACAATTGCCTTCTAAAATCATCCAATTGTTTTTAACAATACCCTTTATAGCACTGCTGTCTATAGTAAAAACTAAAGGCATGGATAGGGGCCAGTCATGTCTTTTATAGTGATCCAGAATATTGTTATTATTGTTCTTAACCATTTCACATTGTAAAACACTTCTTATCACTGTTGATGGATACCCCCTGTGTCTGAATCTGTCATGTAACTCCCCCACATATTTATCCAAAACTGTAACATCCATGGTTAGCCTCTTTAATCTGACCATCTGTCCCTTAATGATGTTGTGTTTAACATAAGATGGAAGCATACTGGAATAATGCAGAAATGGATTGCTAGCCACATTTTTGTAACTAATAACTGAACCCAATGTAAAACTATCAGCATCTTTTATAACTTCCAATTCCAAAAAATAAATATTGGAACTATTCCAAGTATGTGAAAACTTTAAAAATGTTGTACTATCATTCATTCTTTTAAGAAACCCATTAAGATCAACTATTCCCCCTTTTGGTAGTACAAGGACACTTTATGTCTATCTTTTAAATTTGTGAAAATATATATTTCCCAATAAGCCACAACCAAATTAGCATAATTGGGAGCCATCCTCGCTCTCATTGTCGCCCCTCTTTTTTGTAGACAGTATTCATCCTAAAAACTAAAATAGCTATTGGTTAAAACTTGTTCAATACATTCAATCAAAAATCTTCACTCCCCCACCTCAAAGTCTTTACTTCTAATTAACATGTGACTCACCGACTCCAACCCCACATCATGTGGGATGGAGGTGTACAAAGACCTAACATCCACTGTAACTAATAAATCATCATTACCCATGACGTTATCCTTTATTTTGGTTAAAAAGTCATAAGAATCCTTGATGAATGAGTCACATTGCTGAACCAATTTCAATAATGCTCTATTGATAAACATAGAGACTGCTTCTAACATGGAAGCTGGTGCTGACACAATAAGCTTGTATGGGGGATTCTTCTCATCTTTGTGCACTTTAGGTACTCCAAACAAACAACCAATTTTCGGTTTAGAAATGTGAAAAAATGCAAATATAGAATCTGATCTAACATCTTCTAACAAACATTCATTCAACCATGCATCAATGCGTCTATAAGCTTCACATTTGGTTACTTTTCTGTAAAAATGTGACATAAAAATAACAGCAGGATGGAGTGTATAAATATATAAGAATGAATGAAGGGTTAGTAATAAAACATGAACAAATGAGAACAAAGTTCAGTAATGAGTTCTTCAGAAGAGTAAAATTAAGACTGAAAACTGCCTTGACATCTAGGAATGAAGTCAGTTTGTTCTTCTCTAACTTACTGTTCTGCTTTTACTGACTGACCTCAAAAAGTATTGGATCAACTAGTAAAACAACATGTACAGATCGGCAATTGTCGGAAGACACACATATTTGCTGATCTCAATACCAAGTTAATGAAAGTTTAAATACTAGCAGAAGATGTCTATGATATCATTGTGGCTTAGTTTACCAAAAACATTTTGGAATCAAGTGGAAACAGAACGCAACCAAAAGCAGACAAAAATAAGACATTTTCTGGATGTGCCAGAGAACAAAAGAAAGAAAAACGATAAGGAAAAGAATCAGACAAGAAGGAAAATATTGAAAAGCCCACAAATACAGTGGCAAATAATGTCTGCCCTTTCTAATCTTACTACTTCAGTTTCTCTCTTACTATTTTTTTACCACTACTCATTTTCATATAACTTGTCTTTAATCTCCTTTTCTCATCCTATCACCTTTATCCCTCCCTCAACCCTCCCCTCATTCAGCATGTTGCATCTTCTCACATGTTTATTCTCCTCTTTCTACTCATTTTAGCTGCTAGAAAACTCTTTAGGTAATTTTAGTTTGAACCTCGCAAATGCAATCTAGCTATGTACTTGTATAAAGCAACCCTTTCTACAGAGACATATTAGCTATGTTCTTGATGTAATTTAAACCACACTGCTATATTTACCATGTATTGATTATGCTGCATGCTTGTTTCTGCCCTGTAAAAGCTTATTTTTAGCAATGTATAGCCTTTCTTATGTACTTTTTCTATGTACTAGATTATATAATTGTGTTTATTTTTTTTCTCTGAATGTTTAACCTTGTAATAACATTTACCTATTTGCAGTGTACATGTTTTCTGTGGAGCGTTTCTCCCTAGACCGCCACTGAAAATGGGCTTTTCTTGACCTAGTAGACTATCCTGGTAAACAAATGCCAATAAATAAATAAAGAGATCTTCTGGAATAGCCTCTTGTTGACCAAGATTTGACACAGGAATGGATAAGGAGAGGTGAACAGAAATAAAAAAAAAGTTAGTAAAGCAGCCCAGGACAATGGATTATATACACTTTGATTTGAAGTCTATTGAAAATGGAGAGCAACACAGAACAGACAACCATTGAAAAGGTGGAAGCAACAGGCAACAGTCAAATTCAGATTCTGTAAAACAAAAATGGAAACCATTGCATATCTTGTTGCTGACTGTGACTCACTCATGGCAGAGGGCCTGTATACTGAAAGGCAAAATAGTGCTGCAAGATTGTTGCACCAGGGATTGTGCAAGCATTATAATATAAATGTAGATGAAAAACACTGGAAGCATTTACTACAAAGCATTATAGAGAATGATGAAGTTTTTATCATATGGGATCACCCATTACCAACAGTTCAGAAAATATATGTAAGAACACCAGATACAGTAGTCTATGAAAAAAAGACAAAAGTTGTATTGATCACTTGAATTGCCATATCCAGTGTTTACAGTTTTTTATGTAGAGAGAGAGATGCAAAATCATAAATTACAAGGATTTGCAAGCAAGAATGAGAGCAGTGTGGAAGAAAGATACCCAGATAGTTTCAATAGTAATAAGAGAAACAGGTTTAATAAAAAAAAAGAATTTACAGATGTTCTTAGATTTGCTAGAAAGATGTAACCACTTATAAATTACAGGAGGGAACAATTCTGGGCATACTGTGGTGCTGAGAACTCTTGGCTAATATCATAGATTCAAACAATGCAAATTTCTTGAACTCTAATCTTACCCTGACTTAAGAATAGGGTCCATTCCTGTCATGGTATTAGAAACCAAAACACTTAGAGAAATTAAGCCAAAGCACCACATAGAACCACATAGATGTTTCAAGACATTCACATTACAACTACATATCATGGCTGGGTGTGTCGACTGTTGCCATGGACATTGACTGTCATTTAAATTTATGCAGTGGTAGCAGCTCATCTACAACTGTGTGGAATTTGGTGCTGAATGTAGCTGGTTGGTACCAATTTCAGTGGCACCACCATAAGACAAGTGATAAACTTACCACTGAGCATAAGACAAAGTGCCCAGGAACACCAGAACAGTCTATATGTGCTATAAAAAGGCCGACCATATGGACTCACAGAGACACATATTTCTTGTACAGGATGTGTGTGATAAACAGGGTCATGAGTAAAGCTATCATGAATGTTATCCTGAGATGTCTGATATAAATGTGTAGCTTGTGGCATAATCCCAACAGAGGTACATGACTGTATTGTGTATGACTATCATGCATCATGCAATGTGCCACCATTTATTTTCATGGCAGGCAGTGATGTAGCCTGCTGTACAGAGGCTGTGATGGGCATAGCACAAGTTCATAGGTTCATAGGTGTATACTAGGCTAATGGCCCTGGAGCCTTTACAAGCCTAGCCCATAGGATTACCCTGGCATTGTGCCACCCGACCTTAGTTCCCAGTGCCTTTGTCGAGTAAACAACTGGAGTGATCCCTGGTGTGACTTTCCTATTTCCCATCCACTCATTACGATTTCTCTTGAAGAGGGCCAGTGAGGTGCTCTGCTTGACATGTATGGGAAGTCTATTCCATAGCATGGACAGTTTCTGGGTTATGAACCTGTCCCTCCAGCATGTTCTGTTGATTGCGATAATGAGGTTGAGGTCTTTGGAGCATGTTGTGTGGAGGAATTAGGATTTCTTCAGATGTAGCATTTCTAAGAGAGCTGGGTCAGACATGGCTTTGTAAGTCAAGCAGATATTGTCTCTAAGTAGGCAATATGAGACAGAGAATAGTTGGAGTTTTTTTAGTCTATCCATATAGGACAAGTGTTTAAGGCCTAGGAACCTCTTTGTGAGGTACTTTTGCGGCCTCTCCAGTTGTTGCAGGTGTTTTGTGAGGTACATGCCAAATGGGGCATTGTACTCAATGACTGGCCTAATGAGGGAAGAGTAGAGGGAGACAATGACCTCTTTCTTCCTGGATGCAAAACCCTTAGTAATGTGATGTGCCACATAGAAGGCCTTTCTGATCACAGTGGCAATGTGGTGGCCAAAAGAGAGGCTGCTGTCAACCTGTGTTCCCAGATGTCTTATAGCACCTTCTGTGTTCCGTGGACTACCATCGATGTGGTAATTCACGGGAACTGGATTTTTCCCAAAGGGGATGACGACAACACATTTTTTGGCATTGAGCTTAAGGCCATGGTTCTGACACCAGTCGTTGGTCTCAGTGAAGCCTTTCTGTAGGATGTCAACATCACTTGGGGAGTTAATAATGGCTCACAACTTCGAATTGTTTGCAAATCTTGTCACCCAGAGTCCCTTTGTGTTGGCCTGGACTTCAGAGAAGTAGATACCAAACAAGGGAGGACCCAGGACAGAATGCTGTGGGACTTGACTCGTGACTGGTCGGCAGTCTGACTTGGAGTCAGTGAGCCAGTTTGCAACCCACCTAGTGATATAGTGGTGTATCAGTGGTGTGAATGTACCTCTAGCCACCACACTCCACCCCACTCTGCACATGTATATAGCCAATACAGCACATAGAAGGTGGTCACATTCACTCCACTCTGCACATGCACATAGCCTACACAGCTCATAATATGTGGTCACACTCACCCCACTCTACACACACTTATAACTTTTACAGCACATTAGAGGGGTCATACTCAAACTATAAACTTATGTGTAGCATACATGGCACATTGTAAGGGTTCACACTCACCCCACTCTGCACATATGTGCTGGCAGGCAGGGAGGCACATAGCAAGTGTTCAGGCAGGGAGGCACAGAGTTCATACTCACTCCACTCTACACATATGTGTAACTTGCACAGCATATAATAAGTGTTCAGGCAGAGAGGCACAGCCTGCACCCACCCCCCTTAGCTGCTGATCAAACATCCGTAACTGTTTTACCACTGTAACCACCAGCATTAGTTGCAAGTTTTGGACAATGCAGGGGAAACTATGGATGGTGTAGTTGACTCCAGTGACACACCTGTTTCACCTTTATGTCCCCAGCATCATTACTGATGACTCAGTTATCAAAGTCTAATCAAGGCACATTTGTGTAAACCTTGCCTCCCACTTCAAACTCTGTGTGCAGAGCAGTTAAAACTGTAACATTTCCACCAACAGTCTCTAAGAATGATACCTTTATGTTCTGCAACAATTCTGATGGGCTTCAATATCCCTTGTTATGATCTACTTACATCAGATGTATAACACCTTGCAGGGAGAAGCATGAATAGACACTGCAATACATGTACACTATACATAGCACATTTTACAGCAAGCACTAGAAATGCTATATTGAACCAGACATAACGGTGTGAATAGAAATGCCCTGGATCTGATGACATGTACTAGTACCCCACCAGGTGCATCTGGTGGAGATGTCAGGATGTAAGACAGCTGGAACTGACCACTGAAATGAAAATGGAATCCCTGAAGTACCTGGTGAGTGCCAGATAACCAGTGAATTGATGTTTTATATGCACCTGACTGAATTCCAAGTGCCATGCATGAAATAGCCCTCCAAGTGACAGAATGATAGCAGTAGATGCGCTCACAGCATTGGAGCCTTAAATATGTGAAAAGATATTTCTAAACCTGAAAATTACACATACCCACATATAGTGGTCTGCCATCTGTAATGAACAATTACCTAGTGCAGTACAGGAAAAAACTTCATAGCTCTATCCATTGTAATATTTGCTCATTAGTGCACCCAGAGAAAGAGAGCAACACCCAATCTGGTCAGGTATGATCAGATATTAAATAAATAAATAAATAATAAATAGATCCACCTCTGATAGTTTGACCTCATAAGCTAAAATTTCATCCTGGCATGAACACACGTCAATGAGGTACTAACGAAAGGTATCCCTTATCTGTGTGCAGCATTGTAATGCAGGTATTTTCAATGTACTCACAGCCATTCCCATCAGTAAAGGTAAGTGTATGTTTTCTTGCAGCTCATATGAAGATGACAACCCCCTTATTATTCACTTGTCTTACTTACCAACTCTCCTGCCTGACCCAGTTGTGACAGGCTGCAATATGATCTTCCTATGAGTGCAATAAATGGGGTTAGCACTGCATTCAGCAGGAGAACCATATGTAACATGCTGAGAACAATGCTAGCATGCATGTGTATAAGTACTGCATAAGTACTGCATACATCCAGTCCAAAGTCTAACACTCTACAGGACACTAACCTACTTTCTGCTTCTGAATTCCTACATGATTTCACTATCTTCCTCTCTGCTTCATCCATCCCCTTACCATTACCCCCCATCTCCCACTCTTTTACATCAGACAAATCAGGCCACAAGAGATAGTGTTCTTATTACAGTAAATTCTTCTTGTTGACCCTAAATGCACTGAGGATCTGGCTGCTTGATTCCTCTACCACTGAAGAAATTTTTTAGTCTGGCCTTTACTCCACATATACACCCCTTGTCTCAACTCAGGTTACATACCCAACACCTGGAAATCTGCTCTCATTAGACCTCTGCAGAGGCAACCCAGGCCAGTAAATCCGTATCCTTCAACCCAATCTCAATTGCTGACTCTGGATAAAATTCACCAGGAAATCATTTACAACTAACATTCAAGTCACTTATAACATTAACACTTCCTTTCTCCACAACAGCATGTATTTTGGTCTATAAGGTGCACAATGATTGCTCTTTTGACTCTCACACATAAAATTCTGCTAAATGTGGATAAAGACAACTTTGCAGGACTACTCTTCATTCACCTCACTTGGGCCTTCGACATTTTCGGCCACTCTATCACTCTTTCCTATATAGCCCAATAAGGCATCAGCTCCCACGCTTCAGCTTGGTTCAAATAACTCCTCACCATGAGATCCTTCAGAACAAGAATTAGAACTTGCACTTCTGCAGAATTCCATATCCAGACTGGTGTCCCACAAAAATCCATTCTTGCCCAACTATTTTTCTCTGTTTTTATTAGTGAACTTCCCTTCAACCTACCCAATGAACTCTGTCAATTTGTATGCAGTTCAGATGGTGATCTTAGGTCCAGTAATAATCACTCAGAATTACAAAAGCAGTTCCAAAAAGTCCTGGTCTTGCTCAAAAATTGGATCACTATCAAACATTTTCTTTTTAACCCCAGCAAAGCCAAATCAATGATTTCTGGTACTCACCAAATGCTGTCAAAAACTGCACATTACATATTTTAGAAGAAAATAAAATTCCATCAACACTAGTTTTTCCTTCAAATATCTTGCTATTTTGTTATATTAGCCTTTGGATGTTCATCTCCAGCAGATCAAAATCAACTATCTAGTATTGTGGGCTCATAAAATCTCCCAGTTCCAATTCCTGCTAGTAAGAGCTGTCATACGCAAGGACATACTATTTGCCCAACAGGAATACAGACTACCTCCTGTAGCCAGTACCTTTAAAAGAAACATTACATCCCTTCAAATACAGTCCAATAAAATCTGTCACTCCATAACTAGCTCTACTAGACATGAACACGACTAATATATAAACAAAAAGGTCAAGTGGCATGCCAGTTAAACAAAGAACTGACCTGTGACTCGGCTCCGTCATTATCAAACTGCTACATCAGGACCCACTCACATTCTTGCTACATCAGGACTATGGATGATATGGTTGACTCCAGTGACACACCCCTTTCACTTTCTACATTCTAAAGGATCTCATGTTTAGGATTTCTTTGTATAATGTCATGGAAATCAGCATTACGTCATGGCACTAACACCCTGTTGCTCATGTTTATAAACTTCTGATAGGTGCAGTTTAGTAAACTCATCTTTATCACCCCATCCAGTAATCTCTGCAAACAGTCCCTTTAAGGGCCTGATCTTCAAACACCCAGAACAAAACTTCATTGTACCAACTACACCTTCTGTCTCCCAGCCCCAAAACTCTGGCAATGGATCCCTCCCTATTTAAGAACTCTCTCCAACTACATCAAATTCAACCCCCAATGTAATGCCTAGTTGATTAGGCAGAGCCAATGTAAATGCTTAACCACAGGCCACATCACATAACTGCTGTCTTGAGTGTGCAATACCTTCTGATAAGATGTTAAACCAAGGCTGAATCTGTCTGAGTTAGTGGTAGCTCAAATGAATGTAAAAGATCCCATGGCACCTATCAAAAAAAGAGTATGGAAAGTTCCCCAAAGCCGTGGATGAATTTTCCCTAGTTGTATAGACACCACCTGGGGTCTCCCCTAAAAAAAAGGCCACTGGCTTAGTGTGTACTAACCCAGTTAACAAAAGATAAATAACCATCCCTGTACCAGGTAAGAGGTCTTACATTGCTGTGCTACATCTGTTAGTTCTATCCTTAGCAGTACCACGGCCACAATCCATCACACATTACCAAATCCCATTCTGTGCAACACGTCTGATATAACAGCATTACCCAAACTAGAACTGATGCCTACACATCCTTTAGTATGCCATGCATGTGATGTACTTTGCCAAACAGCATATTTTATTTCTGTTCAAGTTACAACAAGTCATAATCCTAACCTATAAACTCAAGAACTATGGATCAGTATGGAATTAACTGCCATGGCAGTACTTGCAGTATATAGTACTTTTCTCTATCACTGTATGATACAACATACAAAACAGCTTTACAGCCTAATGGTAAGAGGAAGAGTATGGTGTGACATTGCATATTCAAGGAATACTACGCCATGCATACTAAGGAAGTCTAGAAATCCATCATTTTCTTTGTTTTCCTAAAACGGGTTTTTATAATGCTATGGAAGTCAGTCTTAGGTTATGGCACTAACACCCTGTTGCTCATGTTTATAAACATCTGATAGGTGCAGTTTGGTTTTGGATCCCTTTGCTCTCCCAACATTCTCACATTCGTCTTGTGCAGTACACACACTATGCCATGTTGCATCAGCTCTTTGTGCATTTTCACAGTCGAATGTAAGCATGTTTTATGTGCTCAGACTTTGTAACATTGTTCTCAGAAATCATAAAAGACACATATATTTCAGTTATCTGTACATGTTTGCTAAGTTAATATGGGTCAGATTTCATAAAGTTCGTGGGATCTGGTGCCGTTTATTTATTTACTTATTTATTTACATTTGTTGACCGGGAGTGTCTGACTGGACGTAGGTCCATTTTCAGTGGAGGCCCAGGGAGAAAAGCTCCACAGTTAAAATATACAGACAGTAGTTACATTGGATTTACATAGCGATTAACAATTGGATTAACATAGCAATTAACAATTACAAACATAGCTACAGATGAGGAACATAGTACATCAGTAGACAACTAGAATCTTTATCTGAGAAGTACATAACAGACATTAACAAATGTTACAATGAGAAGTTCCTGCTGTATAATAAGTACTAGGCTTATGAGCATCTGAGCTTGCTATAATCAAGGTAGTTAGTGGGGTGGAAAGAAAGGTAGTGGGTGGATGGGGTGGGTGATATTAGAGTGGGAGTTGCAAGGGCATAGCCAGCATGTTTTTAGGTGCGCTTTTAGTAAAGTTTTGAAGTGGATGCATGATGGCACGGAGGTAATTGTGGGTGGGAAGGAGTTCCATAATTTGGCTATGGTACAAGAGAATAGTGCTTCACCAGCAGAGTTATTGGCTTTAGTGATCTGCAAGTGATTTTTGTTTCTGGATCTTAGTGGTCTGGTGGTGCGATAGGGTTGGAGTAGATTCTGGAGGGATGGGACATTTATTCTACAAGTTCACTGAGTTCCTGGCAAAAGTTGCAGATAACCAAGTAATATGCAAATACGCCTCAGTGTGCAGAGAATAACAAAACAGATTCATCCACCAATGTCTGCTCACTCTCAAGCAATCATGTCAAATTTGTATGTCAAGAAAAGTTTTATATAAATCAAGCCGTGTATTACCACTGTACATCTACAGAAATTATAGAAGCTAAATACAACAAAGAGAAAATTACTAAAGAAAGAGAAATGTGCAACAATCTGTCCAGAATGTGACAAATATCCAGAAACAATTACAGATGATGTCATAGTTCCTGCGTAGATGTATATAAATACTACTATTCAGAATTTATGGAATCTAACAGAATCTGCAAAATTTTAAATAAAAAAAAAAATAATTAAGACAAATGGCAATCATGGCTTCTTCACTATGGCTAACAGTGGGTATCAACAGTGTGGAACATCTATGAAGAGAACAAGTAATGCATAGCCAAAGAAATAGGGTGACAGAGAAGCAGATGTGCGGTGAGGGTGAAGAGGATGGACACCTAAGAGATATGATGAAATATGAAAGTCTGGTGTAAGTAAGAGGGGTATGTGTTTTGTTTATTTATTTTTTGGGGGGGGCTGGGAATAGGTCTTTTTTTTTGTTTTGAAGACTAGAAGAAATGGAAAAGACAGGGTAAGAAGAGGAGGAGGGTAAAACAGCAAGTATAAACATATAACAAATATCTCAGTACATGACAGACACAAAAGTTGGTAATAAACATAAAGGAGTGGTAGGATACACAGACTGGACAAACATAGTAGGGATGCATACCAGCCACAGTGCACTGCAGAACTACATATGTACCTATGTACTGCTCAGTGCTGAGATGTTGATGCATACCAGCCACAGTGCAGTGCAGAACTACATACGTACCTATGTACTGCTCAGTGCTGAGATGTTGATGCATACCAGCCACAGTGCACTGCAGAACTACGTATATACCTATGCACTACTCTGTGCTGAGATGTTGCAAACTATGTGACCATCATACCTGAATGTGTATGACTGATAGTAGGTGTGTGTTGTGGAAATATAAATGGGGACTGCAGTACTCAGATGATATTTAATCCAATCATCAAGTAGTCTGGCAGGAGATGTTAACAGCTACCCATCCTAGTTCACATATATATTGCACTGTCCCTGTAATTCATATTATACAGGAAAGGAAGAATATATATTCACCCCCTGTGTGGCATTAGATATGGCTCATCTGTGAGCACAGTTGTTAAGCATTTAAGTTTTACATAATGGTAGTAATGGGACTGTCTCAAAGTCCTTTGGTTGCAGTTTGGGCAGAAGACTCTGAACTATTAAAAATCTGCTTCCTCTAACCAAAAGGTATATCCTTCCATATTCTGTGTGAATCTGAGCAAGTCACTTAACTAACTATGGTCTTGGGTCATCCTTGAAAAGGGCCAGTTATGTTACTTATCTGGTTACCAAATACATTAAAAATAATGAATCATGGTAACCTTGTCACAGATGTTACACATGACCTATGTAAAAAGAGTTATTGTGAATCTGTGAATCTTTAAAATCAATATCCTACAACCCTGAGGCATGAATAATGAGCTGACAGGGAGATATGGATAGTGCTATGTATTCTCACCCCCCCCCCCCCAGTCGCACTTACTCATGTATATGCTAATCCTAACTCAGGCCTACACATTATGATGCTAAACACACTTTCTCTAGCATTACCACTACATAGACAAATGGGTCTATATTAGATCATCGACCGCTTAAAAAAGTGAACGGTGATTAATCGACCCTACGTAAGCGAAAGCTTACAATTTTGAACTGTCAGAACATCGATTTTTTTCCTAGGGAAAAAAAAAATCGCTGTTCCAAAACACACACACAACACAAGCACACCAAACAAACAGCAATCCACACACATACACCTAAAATCTTACACCTAACCTTACACTAAACTATACACACATCACTAACTATCCACTTACCTTAACCCAAACCCTAACCCTAAGGCACACTCACCTCACCTGCTCCCTAACCCTAACTGACCTAACCCGCCCTAACCCTCACATCCACACAATCGCACACTTACCTGAACCCGACCCGTAAATTTCCACCACAGCGCTGAAAATACCGAAGCAACAGAAATGGACAACCAAATTCTTTCCCAGTTTTCTGTTGCTTCGATATTTTAAGCTTTCGCTGCATAGGATTCAATATTAGAACATTCGAAGGTTTGAAATCTCAATGTTCTAATATAGACCCTAGACAAATTATGTCTGATAGGGGTGATTTATTTATTTTTTTTTTATGTTACAGGTGTTTGATTAAAGGTGAGTTTGGCACTATTTTTAGTTTAATTTTGGCACAATGTTTTAAGTGCATGATTATAAGTACTATACTCAGATAGATAGATGGATAGACAGACAGATAGATAAATGTACTGCAGGATGTGGAATTTATAAGTATTGCAGTATGATGGGACAGGGTAGAAAAAAATGTGATTTGTTTTCTACAGAAATGCAGAAAACATAGTGATTCTCTGTGTAGAACTGTATAATACAGTATTTGATTCATAGGATCATAGGCAGTTACTAGGCTAATGGCCCTAGGGTGCTTACAAGCCTAGCCAAATTCTACCCTTATTTCCATGATCAACACCTATTGTCCCTGTCCAAGAGTGACACAGGTGGAACCCCCGGGGTGAATTTATAATTACCCATCCAAGCATCAAGAGTGCGTTTGAAGAGGGCCAATGAGATGTTCTGTTTGACATGAAGTGGGAGTCTGTTCCAAAAATGTGGTAACCTATGGGAAACAAAACTGTCTCTCCAGCAGGTTCTACTAATGTCACATACCAGGTTAAGGTCTTTAGAGTGAGTAACCGGTGTACCATTTGACTTGCAGATATGCAGCATTTCCAATAAGGCAGGATCAGAGATTGCCTTAGAGGCAAGGAAGAGATCACCTCTAAGTGGTCTGTATGAAACAGAATAAAGTGACAGTGATTTCAGAAGATCCACATAGGACAGATGCTGAAGCCCTTGACTTTTTCTTGGGAGGAACCTTTGTGCTCTCTCCAATTGCTGCAGGTGCTTGGAAAGGTACATGCCAAAAAGGACGTTGTACTCAATTATTGGCCTGATGAGGGAAGAGTACAGGGAGGTTATAACTTCTTCTTTTTTTCTGGAGGCAATTCCCTTACTTCTGAGATGAGCAATATAGACTGCCTTTCTTACCATTGTGGAGACATGGTGATCAAAGGTAAGGTTGCTGTCAACATGTGTTCCCAGGTCTCTCACCACTCAGTGCGTACTTAGGATGTTGCTACTGGTGTGGTAGTTAGTAGGAACATTACTCTTACAGAAAGGGATAATGCATGTTTTTGCATTGAGTTTAAGTCCATGACTTTGGCACCAATTATTTGTTTGTGTAAGACCCTCTTGTATGATGTTGACATCATTTGGAGATTCTATGATCACTCCCAGTTTGCAGTCATCAGCACACTTTGTCAGCCATAGACCTTTAGTTTTTGCTTGTACTTCAGAGAAATAGATTGCAATCCGTGGAGGTCCCAAGACTGATCTCTGTGGAACACCACTGATTACAGGCCTGTTGTTGGAGGTGGATTCCCCTATTTGACTAAATGTGTTCTATCAGTGAGCCAGTTAGTGACCCATCTAACAACATAAGGGTTGATACCTAGCTGGGTGAGTTTGTCAATGATGCCTGAGTGGGGGATAGTGTCACACGCCTTGGCTAAGTCTAGGTAGGCTGTATTCAGATGTCCCCTCGTCCAGGGCCTTGGTGACTGCTTGAAGAAGCTCACCAGGTTTAACAAGCATGACCTCCCTTTGACAAATCCAAACTAAGCAGGGTCAAGTGCTCAAAGATGACCTATATCTTTGTTGATAGGGTCCATGGGGATTCAGTCCTTGGCATTGCAGATAAGGCTAGTCAGGCTAATAGGTCTATAGCTCCCAGGGTCAGTGGAAGCACCACCTTTGTGCAAGGGAATAAAAGTGGCCATTTTCCATTCAGCTGGGATGAAGCCAGTGCTTAGACTATGACTGAAAAGAGTACCCAATGGTGTTTCTAATTCTTGTTGGAGCCCATGTAGGACACAGCCTGGGATGTTACCAGGTCCCATAGCTGTTGTGTTTTTGGCCTTAGAAAGAGTATTTACGACCTGCTCTTTAGAGACACAAGGCAGAGGACAGGTGGTAGGGATGTCATTGAGTACATGTGGCGGGGATAGGGGAGTGAAGTTTTCACAGAACCTGTCAGCCATCAGGTTAGCTATGTCCACAGGCTCAGCATATGTGGTCTCATTAACCATCAGTTCAGCACAAAGCTCGGCCTTTCCTTTTATGTTATGAATACAACAAAAAAACACCTTATGGTTCTCCTTAGTTGAAGAAGCAAATTTGGATTGATAGTTTGCTTTGGAGGACTTCACAAGAAATCTTATTTGCTTGTTTAAACTAAGGAGGGAGTGTTTCCAATTTAGGGATCACTCCCTCTTACTCTTAGACAGCAATTTCTTCCTCTTATTGTAAAGCCTGTTATTGGCAGTTGTTCAGCAGGCAGGTTTGCTCTTCCTTGAGTAGCTTGTCTTGATCCTATCAGCTACGGCCGAGTCAATGCAGTTATACAAGTGTTTGTGTAAAGCATTGGTGTTGAACTCAGGATAGTTGCCAGTTCTACCTGAGGGGGAGGTGCTGTGAAGCTATTTATACCATCCCATAAGAGGTTATTATTTGCTTTGGAGAAGTTTTCTAGTTTAGTTGCTGCTGGGGGGGGGGGGGGTCAGGTGTGATAGTTACTTGGAATGAGACTGATTTGTGGTCATATCTCACCAGGGAAGACTTCACAGTGGGGGGGGGGGGTTGCTACATTGGTGCCCTGCTCTGCTAAGCACCAGATCCTGGATGTTAGCATCCCTTGTGCAGGTGTCAACCAGCTGGTATAGGGCATTGGAGTTAAAAAAGCCGAGGAACCTTTGGGCAAGTGAGTTTGAGCATGAGTAATTTACCCAATCAATGGATGGGAAGTTGAAGTCATCCAAAACCATGGTGTTTGGATGTATCCTGACAGACTCAAGTAGATATAAGTAGGCAGAATGGGTGTCCTGAATCATGGTGGGGGTCCTGTAGCTGGAAATGACTTGAGTAAGTGCCCTAACCAACAGTTAATTGCACCTGAGGTATCTCCTGGGAATCATACTGTTTAACCAATCTGCAGGTGAATTTATCTTTAATGAATATTGATGCACTGCCTCCTTTAGTTTTCATGCCTTTAGTTTGTGGTCTGAATGTGTGGAAAGAGGTGTAACCCATTATGGCTGGGGTGCTCTCCGCAGCCTTGAACCAGGTCTCCGTGACTGCACAAATATCTGTGTCTTCTAAGGTAAGGACTGCTTCCAGTGAGTGCAGTTTCATGTTAAGACTCCTAGTGTTTAGCAGCATAACCTTGAGGTTGTTTTTAAATGGAGTTTTTCAGATCATGAATTTTGTCCTTGAGACACTGCCTAAAAAAGGCACTATGGGGGAGCTGTGTTATACTGTCATCTCATGCTGAGGTATATTGGCCATGTCCTGAAGTGTGTGTCATGCCACTCTGAAACAAATTCCATTGGGTAGCTGTCCTTCTCCCTTATGATGCATTGATGCTTGTGTTGATCACCCAATTTGGGGGATAACAGACCATAGCTCACTGCATCTGGAGTGCAGATGAGTGTTTTACCCACAGATAGCATGGTGGCCCATTCCTTTCTGAAAGCAGCTTTCAGTTATAAAGACTGCTTTCCCTGGATCAGTTCCACTGATGCAATGCTCAGCAAACTGTGATCCAGAAAAATGATGTATAGCCAGCAGCAATAAACTCAACTAGTTAGTAATTTAAGTTGCAGGAGACTTGTGTTCATGAGACAGGAGTACATGTTTATGAGACAGAAATGCAATTCTATGCAGAAATGCAGATTTAGTTATAGACCATGCCAGGAATTTTTTTTTAGTTTTGCTTTATTTATTTATATTAAAATACTTACCTTATTCAACATTGCACAAACAATAAACATAGTTATACCATTCTCAGCCTAATTAAAATTAATAATATTTATAAAGACAACAATAGTAATTTAAATAACTAGCACTGCTTCCTCAGAGTACTTTATATAAATTCTTCTGAAAAGGTGATATTTCAGGCACAGCGTGAAGGAGTTTTT
Organism: Protopterus annectens; assembly: GCF_019279795.1. NCBI lineage: Eukaryota > Metazoa > Chordata > Ceratodontiformes > Protopteridae > Protopterus > Protopterus annectens. Next base: position 636,369,092 of record NC_056725.1, read on the forward strand.
AGAATTGTACGCCCTATTCAGGGAAGGTAGCTTTTTCAAACTAACCAGGGCAAAGTATGCAAAATGCAACTTTCCAGAGTTTTCTAACTAGGCCCTTGGAAGTGCTATCACTTCCTTAACGATTGATCTAAGGCAGCTCATCAGGACATAAGGCACCAGAACATGTTTCTCTGAAGAGCCCAAGAAGTCAAAAGAAGGATTTTAGATACAGGTCTGGTAGTCAGTGAAAGTCAGTGTAGACCCAACACCATAGATGTGACATGAACAGGAATGTCCAGTCAGTACCCATGTGGCAGTATATTGCATCCCCTTCAGTCAAGCTAGGTCTTCATCACACAGCCTAAGGTACAGGGCATTGTAGTGATCCAAACTAGAAGATAGCAGCACTTTATCATTCCTGTTGGGTACAATGGTGGAATAAAATTCTGGATCTGAGAAATATACCTCCCTTTATCATATAACAGTATAAAGAAGAGAAAGATGCAATGGCTGTAAAGTGGCATGTCCTGGGATCATTAGCCAGGTTAAGCTTCAAGTAAGAATCCATCATCCAGTTATGGACTATCCCTAAGCAGGCTTCATGAGTTTGAAGTTAGGAACAGACTTCTGGGTGAAAGACAGGATCTGGATCTCATGCATATATGAATAATAAGACAAACGTGACTCAAATGAACAAAGAGGCACTGTATTCACAGTATACAGAAATGTCTCCAAGATGAAGCCCTGTGAAACACAACAATCAGATGATAAATATCACAGAAACAAACTCTATGTACCACACTCTTTGAGCAGTCCAGGGGATAAGAAGCAGAACTAATTAAGCACTGGGACAGAAAAGTAAGACCCTTCTAAATGCTCAGGAAAGATGCATGATCTACCTTGTCAAATGCAGCCAAGAGATGGAGGACCTGAATGGAATATAACCTTTGATTTATTGTCATAAAGGGGTTACTGACAACCTGAATAAGGCTGGTCTCACTGTTATTCCTTGATCTAAAACCAGACTGACATGGTCAAACACATCATGTGATGATTAATAGGACTACATCAGTACATATATTACTTTCTCAATAACCTTACCTACAGAATGAGTGATAGAGACAGAACAGTAAATCTCCATTAGTGCTGAGTCAAGAACTGATTTCTTAAGAACAGGGTCATCAAAATCCTCTCTCAGACATGACCAAATAATTCAAATAATAATGACTTCTATGTTATTAAGTGTGCAGTGCACAAGGATACATTCACAATTCACTCCTATCCCAAGTACTAATTCAGATGCAGAGGTACAAAGAGCATTCGTTTAGTTCTGCCTGGCTTTTTGATAAAGAGGATAGAATACAGCCAAGATGAACTGACTTCAAAGAGATTCACAAGTACTGGAAGACCAGGCAAGGGGTTGGAAGTGCACACCTTGCACTGATTCATCTATCCTTGAATAGAGGGGGATTTGGCTTCTGACAATCCAGTCGCTGTTGTGTAAGCAAGGTCTTGCATGATACCACTGCCAACAGACCAGTGTATGTGGGTTTGGTGATCCCAAGCTGGTGATAGCAGTTCTCAGTGGCATGTGTGTAGGAGCACACACCAGAGGGGTAAGGGCATGAGACATACAGTAGTGATATGACACTCATATCAGCCACCTAAGTTTAGGGACATAAAAAGTGCCTGCATATACTATGCCAAGAATGAACAGAGATACAAAGAAGAAATAGTGTCATATACCTCCATTATCTGGATACAGGTTAAAGCCATCCTGAAACACAAATATCCCTAATCTGGAGGGGTGAAGCAGGCCCTCATACTGCTGCAATGAAGATGCCCTCTACTGATAGCTAGCAAATGCTTAATCACAGGCAGGAGCAAAGACTTCTCCCTAATAGTCTAGATAATGGGACCCACTGGTCAGCTCTTGCTTTATGCAGGTAAAGTCCCCCCATATTAAGAACCCGTGAACTTAAGTCCAATGGGATGAGGATTTTATTTTTATTTATATTTACACTTTGTTGACTGGAGACTGCGGTGGTGGTGCTGCAGTAGCATTGTCGCCTCACAGTAAGACGTTGTCCTATTCGATTCTCAACTAGAGTGTCTTCTGTGTGGAGACATGTGTGAATGGGCATATCTTCATTGAAGGTTGTGCGTCAGGGCCGGCAACTCGGCACGTAAAAATCTACTGCCAATCATTAGCGGACCGGAGTTCCGCTGTGGCGACCCCTAACCGGGAAAAGCCGAAAGACACAACAACAACACTTTGTTGACTGGGGTAGTCCAACAAGGCAAATACCTTCTTTTCAGGGGAGACCAGAGGTGTCATTCATACTGAATAGGAACATTCTGTACAGGACTTTGGGGAATCTCCCCTACTAGATTGTTGATGAGTGGGACAATTGTTGCTGTGACACTTCCTGCTTCCATTCTGGCCATGTAGGCAGCTCAGAGAAGCAGGGAGCTTCTTGTCATGGCATCAGAAAGTGTTTTTAATATTTTCATGGAGAATTCTGGTGTGCAGGAAAAGGAGGAGAATAAGAATTTCAATTTGTCAGCGAATGTTTGGAAAGCTCCTGGCGAGGAGTAAAAGGAACGATGGTGAAGTGTAGTCAATAAAGACTTAACTTCAAATTGTGAAGGAGAAGGAGTCTGGAGAAGTTTTATGGAAGGCAATTGAGCCTTTTTATGGGGAGAGAATGATAAATCCCAGGCAGGTAAAGAGGGGAGCAGAAAGAGAAGTAAAGGCAATTGGTCCTTCACAGGATTTGGAGTGCAGGCTCCAGCAGGAACTGTTCTAGGAGAATACCATGACTGGAAATGAAGTGGCTGTCACAACCTTCCAGTCAGGAGGGTTGCAGGATGATATTTTGCAAAACTTACTGGTGACCACTGAGTCTGAAAGTAGCAAGGACATTTCTTGGAGGGATATAATGAATAAAATACAAAAGGAGGATGCAGAACTGTTAAGTAAAGAGGCTGTGGAGAAAAATAAATCATATGCAGATATAGTAAGAGAGAAGGGAAGAAATGAAGAAGCAAAGGAATCTGCAGTGAAGCAAAAGTGGAATTATAACATAAGTGTTTTAGGAAAGAATACAAGGGACTGGAAAGATATGAGGGATGAGACATTATAATTTCTGCGTTAGGAACAAAACTAGTTGAGGTAAGAGCTTTTATTCATATAAGTACAGATACATTTTGTAACATTACTGCTGAAAATGGAGAGGCAGTGAAAAAATTTGGGGTGGGGATATGACAAAAGAAACAAAGAAAAAAAGAAATGAACAATTTAGGACTGAAGTTGAAAAAGACTTTAAAAATACATTTTAATAATATATGTAAAGAAATAATGGACTTTTGTAAAGTTTCTGAGAATAGAGTTTTATAGCTGGAAGATGGGATTGCAGAGTTATAATGAGAATGGAAAATGATAAAATTGTGCATATTCCTAGTATTATAAATGCCGAAGAGGAAAAATGGGTTGTGAAATATTGGGGCCAACTAAAGTTGTGTTTTTTTCTGTGAAAAAACAGATCATTTGATTATGAATTGTGGTAAGAGAAAATGTAACTTATGTGGTAAAATAGGACATGATACAAAAATGTGACTTGAGATGTAATAAATGTAACAAGGGTGGACATGTGGATGGACTGTAAAGATGGGAAGGATAAATTACAAAATGTAAATATGTTAGAAAAGTGAATCAGGAATATACATGAGAAGCTGAAATAATAAAGGAAGAAGATCAGGGGCAGAAGCAAGAAGACGTGAAGGTTATTAGTAAATGTAACAGTAAGAAAGTGGATATAAATGACGTACAAAAAGAAGAGGAGATAAATATAGAAGAAGGATCCAAAATTAGTGATGAAGAAGATGTCAGATGGAAAATTGTTAAAGTAAAAAGAATCCTATTGGTAAAAGGGTATGAGGGAGAAAAAGAAAATTCTATGATAAAACATGAAAGAAAAAAAGAAAGGAAAAGAAAGAAGGGTTAATTATATTTATTCTATAGTATACTTTGGAAAAGGAAAAATATAATTGTAGAATATTAGCTATAAATTTAAATAGTTTAGATAGTGTAACTAGAAGGTTAACTCTTATAAAATAATGAAAAGAGGATATGAATAAAATAATATTGGAAGATATAAGATTATTAACAAAAAAAGATAGGCATCGGGACAGAGGAATGAGGGCTAGGAGACCTGGTGGTGGAACAAGGAAGTACAGGAGAGTAAACAGAGAAAGAGACTGGTGAAGATGAAGTGGGATTGTCAGAGAGATGAAGAAAGCAGACAGGAGTATAAGGAGATGAGGCGTATGGTGAAGAGAAAGGTGGTGAAGGCTAAGGATAAGACATATGGAGAGTTCTAAGAAAGGTTGCACAATAAGGAGGGAGAAAAGGACCTGTACTGATTGGCTAGACAAAGGGAATGAGCAGGTAAAGATGTGCAGCAGGTAAGGGTGATAAAGGATACTCACAAGTGAGGAAAGTGTATCGAGCAGATGGAAGGAGGACTTTGAGGGGCTGATGAATGAAAAGAATGAGTGAGAAAGAAGGTTAGATGATGTGGGGATAGTGAATAAAAAAGTGCAACAGATTAGCAAGGAGGAAGTAAGAATAGCTATGAAGAGGATGAAGAATGAAAAGGCTGTTGGTCCAGATGACATACCTGTGGAAGCATGGAGGTGTTTAGGAGAGATGGCAGTGGAGTTTTTAACCAGATTGTTTAATGAAATCTTGGAAGGTGAAAAGATGCCTGAGTAGTGTAGAAGAACTGTTTTGGTACCAATTTTTAAAAATAAAGGTGATGTGCAGAGCTGTAATAACTACAGAAGGCTAACACTGATCAGTCGCAGCATTAAGTTATAGGAAAGAGAAGTGGAAGCTAGGTTAAGAAGGAAGGTGATGATTAGTGAGCAGCAGTATGGTTTAATGCCAGGAAAGAGCACAACAGATGCGATGTTTGCTCTGAGAGTGTTGATGGAGAAGTACAGAGAAGGTCAGAAGGAGTTGCATTGTGTCTTTGTGGACTTAGAGAAAGCATATAACAGGGTGCCTAGAGAGGAGTTGTGGTATTGTATGAGGAAGTTGGGAGTGGCAGTGAAGCATATAAGAGTAGTGCAGGGTATGTACAAGGGTAGTGTGACAATGGTGAGGTCTGTGGTGGGTGTAATGGATGCATTCAAGGTGGAGGTGGGATTATATCAAGGATCAGCTCTGAGCCCTTTCTTATTTGCAATGATGATGGACAGGTTGATAGATGGGATCAGAAAGGAGTTCCAAGAGACTGTGATGTTTTGTGGATGACATTGTGATCTTCAGTGAGAGTAGGGAAGAGGTTGAGGAGCCTCTGGAGAGTTGGGGCTATGTTCAAGAGATGAGAGGAATGAAGGTCAGCAGAACTAAGACAGAATATATGTGTGTAAATGAGAGGGAGGATAGAGGAATGGTGAAGATGCAGGGAGTAGAGTTGGCAAAGGTGAATGAGTTTAAATACTTGGGATCAACAGTGCAGAGTAATGGTGAGTGTGGAAGAGAGGTGAAGAAGAGAGTACAGGCAGGGTGGAGTGGGTGGAGAAGAGTGTCAGGAGTGATTTGTGACAGATGGGTACCAGGAAGAGTGAAAGGGAAGGTCTACAAGAGGGTAGTGAGACCAGCTATGTTATATGGCTTGGAGACGGTGGTACTGTCAAAAAGACAGTAGTCAGAGCTGGACGTGGCAGAGTTAAAGATGTTAAGATTCACATTGGGTGTGACAAGGATGGACAGGATTAGGAATCAGTATATGAGGGTCAGCTCAGGCTGGATAGTCTGGAGACAAAGCCAGAGAGGAGAGATTGCATTGGTTTGGACATGTGCTGAGGAGGGATGCTGGGTATATTGGGAAAAGGATGTTCAGGATGGGCCTGCCAGGTAAGAGGGAAAGAGGAAGGCCTAAGATAAGGTTTATGGATGTAGTGAGAGAAGATGTGCAGGTGGTTGGTGTGACAGAGCAAGAAGCAGAGGACAAGAAGAAATGGAAACAGATGATCCACTGTGGTGACCCCTAATGGGAACAGCCAAAGGAAGAAGAAGAAGAATGAAAGAAGACAGGGAATGAAAGAAGATAGGCTGCAGACAGAAATTATATGGGAAATTATATAGTCTGGAATCTAGGTCAAGATACTTGTTCAGGAATAGGTATTCTAACAAAGAAGACAGCTAAAGTTCTGGCTATAACATTAGTTATAATGGGCAAGGTAACTGTTATAGATAGAAGATGGAAAGAGATGTGGCTGGATTCCATAAAGTTGACAGAATTCAGTGCATTATGCTGATATCAGTGCAAAACTTGCCAATAACATTGCATTAAGCTAATGTACAACCAACAATTCAGAATAATTCAGCACACAATGGAGTACCGCAGTTCCAATGGTGCACTATGGAAATGTGCAAGTAATCCACAATTATAAGAAATGGTTGTCCAATAACATTTGTACATTACAAAACAAATGGAAAAATAATCAGAAATCAAGAATCCCGATAGCTATTAAGATAGATAACAAAATCTGTACAGTATGGTTGCACACAACTAATGAATGTTACTGACATCACAGTGATAACCCAAAAAAAATTTGCACACACATTAAAAATGCCAAGAATCCCAAAGTACTTCACATGACAATCATAACATAAAATTTGCAGGACTTCACACAGAAATTTATTTATTTATTTAACATTTGTTGACAGGGTAAGTCTGACTAGGACAGAGCCTATTTTCAGTGGAGGCCCAGGGAGAAAAGCTCCAGATGCATGTCTTTGGAATGTCTTAGACAATCATGGATATTTCAGTATGCCATCCACTAACTTATAATACATGATGCAAAGCTGCAAGGCTATTTGTAATACATATATATGCACATCACTCATTACATTAAACTCAGAGACAACTATATATATTTATATAAAGCATGTAGCATTAAAAAAATATCAGCTTGGATTTATAGATTCTGATGGAATCCATAAATTTCCTAATAAAAAAAATTAAGTTGAAGGACATTCATGGCACACTGCAACGGCTAAGAGTTGCTAAGCATGGGTTTGGGACCTGTGCATGGAATACAAAGTAATACACTCACCCAAGGAAAGAAGGAGATAGAGAAGAAGATGTGGGGTATAGGTGAAGAACAGGGGCAAACAAGAGGGATGCTGGAATATGAAAATGTGAAGGAAAGTCAGAGGGGCATGGGCAATATTGTTTTGGTGTGACTAGGCCCTTTGTTTTGAAGAATGGAAGGAAAAGTAAGGAGATGGAAAGAAAACATGAATGTAAGCACAACAGGTATGCCCATAGATCAAATAGTACAACACAAGACAGACAAAGGTTGGAAAAACAGTAAGGACAGGTAAGCTACACAGACAGCACACTGCACAACACTGGGTAATAGAAAGTTGTCAAACAGGGTGGGAATGCATACCAGCCATGGTGAAATGCAGAAAAACATATCTATATATGAACTGTCACATTAGCACATGTTGCAAACAATGTGACAGTCATACCTGGATGTGTAAGACCAATGGTAAATGTGTGTTGTAAGGTAATAAATAAGGATCATAAATAAACACATATCCAAATAGCCAATCAGTGGTGCAGGTGTTAACCAAGGCACATCACAGGTGAGCAAGTGCAAGCCACGCAATGGTACATAACTCCAGAGGACAGATCCAAACCTGCAACCATGCATGTGAAAGGCAAACAACCAAGCACAGTGCCAAACAGAAGTACTACAGAAGATCAAGAAAGGCTGCTAAATACATAAGTAGATGTACACAACCAAAACAAATGTGTAATGAAATGTGTGTAGGTTACACAAATATGCCATGTCAAAGGCAACACACAGGTGTACATGTGTATGTATGTGTGTCAGTGGCATAACTGGAACATACAGGAAATCAAGGTCAATATACATACATACACACATACATACACCTATGACATGTAATAACATGTTAAAAATACAACAGGACTGAATAATGAATATGGCAGGTTGTGCACATGGATGTGAAAAAACTACACTGGGTAACATACAAGTAGTATGAGAATGAGGACATAATGCAAGCATTAGCCAGCAACATGTGTGTACATGTCCCACATGGCCATACATTTGGTAAATGTTCACTATGTCCAATTAATAAATGACAATTGCCAGTAGTTTTGACAAAGGCAAATATATCTGCAATAAATACTACGGACATAGTAAGGCAGGAGGGAGGTGGACAACCTGGGACCACATCTTGGTAAAGCAGGACACGGTAAGGTGACACAATGCAAATGCATGTGTAAAGCACACAGGGTGCTATAGAAGACATACAGATATATATTTAAACGAACGGGCAATATATGTCAAATGGCCAGATGGACTGCTGAGTCCACAAAACTGGACATGAATAAAGCACACATATGTGCAATCATGTCACATCAACATGCATCGGTAAGTAATTACAAAATTGAATCACATACATGCAAATGTCAAATAATGAAATGCATGTGTCTGTCAACAACACTGTTCATACTGGAGCAGAGAACATCCCTGTGAGCATCATTATAGCACATCAGCAGTACATCACTGAATGCTCACTTGTCAAAGGTACATTTCTCTGTCAGTATGTACCTGACTATATGCATACACATGTACACTCAGATTGTGTACAACTATTTATGGAAGGTGTACACCAATGTAACTATGTCATGGGTGTGGAAATGCTACATACAACAAACATGTTGTAAAGTACTGTGAAAGAATGTGTAATTTGTAACATTGTATACAGATTAATGTTACCTTGCTGTTTGATGCAGTCAGATAAGGAGGACTACACATAGACAGAATATACCTGTATATGATCCCACATGGCATCAGTATTGCCAAACCATAACACAGTATCACATCATGAGAGTGGGACATCATAACAACTGTCATCCAAAACCATGTGGAATGACAGTTCTGTATGTTGCACATACCTGATATAGCAAAACAGACATCCAAGGCATATGACACTGTTAGTGTTGGACCATAGACAACATATATTGTCTGTCAATTCATCCCAGTAAGACACATGTTTGCAGGCTACCTGTTTCAGCACTATTAACAGGTTAACTGCCACAATGCATGGACAGTTGAATGTGTATGGACAGTGCAATGTGTTAATGAGTGTCATGTACACACTGAAACCAAAGTAACTGTCACACAATAATAACACATAAGTACAACAGATACAAGGTATGCATGCACAGGACTGCATACACAGTCCAAGCAATTAAATGTCAATTGCCATGTTGGCAGCAGAACACAAATGGAGCACAAAGACAATATGTATGAACCAGAGGGATCAGGCTGATGTGGATCAGACTCTTAAATGATCTCATGAACTATCATCCTGAATGCATCCTGCATAGCCCATGGCATCTCATTGAAGAAGGTCCCCATCATGTCCCTCATCTATGTTCAGAACACACCAGTTGCCTCTGGGGTGCAGGCAGGATGTCTTAGGCAGGTGCAGGTTCAGGCTCCTTGTCATCATTATCACCAGCTTCTTCTGATAATTCAGGCAGTGGCTTCTCGTGTGCATGCTGTCATCTACTGATTTGCGAACGTCCTTCTGTACCATGCTCTGTAAAGATTAATTGTAAAACACAAGAGAGAAGAAGACAAAATGTCTATCACGCAGAACACTCCCATGAAAATCAGAGCACAGCACAATATCATTATGATGACAGTTTACACAGGGACTGAGACACATCCATTATGGACAGCTTTACCCATGGCTGTAAATGTTGCACTCCTAAAAAGGACAACAGTATTCTTCCCTGAACAAATCTATATGCTTAGGCACACACACACACACACACACACACACACACACACACACACACACACACACACACACACACACACACACACAGAAACACACACACACAATTAAAATCTATGAACAGTCAACAAACATATTTTACTGTCTTCATTCAATGCTCTATATGAGCAGACACAACAGGAAAAGAAAGTTATCAAACATTATTGTGGACAGTAGGCACACCATATGACAACCTTCTGAGACACTCAGCATGATATTTGGCTGAACACACATCAATATATGAGTACAACACTAAAAACAATGTGATATGTTCAATCAAAACAAGTGTAGACATATCAGAATGTAATATATCTGTTAATAATACTATTGCTGCTATTGCATGTGTACAGCTGTATGCATTATCTTCAGAAACAATCAGGAATCAGAAGGCTTACAAAACAAATATTTTGGAACATGCTTGCTGATTATGAACTGCTGCTATCAAATGGATACCCACTCAAGTGACAGACAACCTAGACTATAGCTGTATTTTTGAAAAAAAGAACAAAGGGTTGGAGACAGAAACATCACCAATGTTGACCTGTACGGTGTGCTCATTATGAACTCCTATCAAATATGTACTTGCTCAAGTGTCAATCAACCTAGGCTATAACAGTATTTATACAAATGGTCCCACGGTGTGTGAGACAGGTGCAATGCCAATGCTGACCTGAAGCCATGCCACACACTTGGCAAACAGTACTGCTAACACTGCCACTCCAGACTCATACATTTTATGAATTGGCATGCTATGCACAACATATCAATCAAAATAAAACACAACCAAACTAACAAGTGTTCAAAACCATGCATCATAAACAATAATCACAACACTTTCATACAAAACATTTACCTTCCAACCTGTGTGTCAGATGTACACAGCAAACTATTACTTATGTTGTGGATATATAGTTAAAAAAATGTGTGCTAACAAAATGAATCAAAATGCAAGCTATGTCAACACTGTAAGTTTTATACACAGCTGTAATGACAGCTATCACTTGCTGATTTCACTTACCTTAATGATGCATGATGGGCATTCATGCATACTAATCAAACATGTAATTTTGAAAAATACAGGCCTGGAAAGAGTGGAATATGCATATTACTTCATTGTGCATGTAAAATATGCAACATACCTATCTCCTTCCACTGCTCCTCAAGCTTGTACATCCATTCGATGCACACCGCTCTGTTCCAACCGCAGCCCTCATCTTCTGAAATAAAAAAAAATGTAAAAATTATTCCTCAGATAACAAGGATAAACATTTCTCAATGAAATTTGTAGACTTATTCTGGAGAATTCAGATAGGCACAATACTCAGTTGACATAAGATTCAAACCAGCAGATGTCATCTACTTCTAAACTCCAATCCAAGACCTATCTGCCTACCTAGCACATCTTTACTGTAAAGACATGTTTCTCAAACAGAGAAAAGAGGTAATGGTATGACATCATCCGGATGGGGATGGTCTACTAAGAATGGTCTTAGTTTAGGATTGAAGACTATGAACATGTGCTGCTAATGTAGCTTAACCATTTTTAAATTACATTCATGCCAGCACTGTGTTTAACAGTAATAAAGATAACCCATTCCTCAGACAGTCTGAAAGTGTAATGTAACATCCAGCTTGTGTGACCAGAACCATACCTGTTGTTGTACATTATGGACACATAAAGGTACGTGTGAGGACCATTATTCCTTGTGAAACTGTACATCATTAGTTAAATACATTCATCTTCCCTGCCCTTCATTGCAGCTGTTAGTGTGCCAATCACATTCCCCCAAAATTAGAGGTTGATTCTGTTCTACTATTTATTTCAGAATTTCATGACAAAGCAGTCCTACATAGCATTTTAAAAAGTACACGATATTAACCTAAAAATTGTTCAGACATATAATAGGATTATTCAAGATGTACTACCCTCACTGTTAAATGTCTGATGTTAACAGAATGTTACTGATTACAGATATAGCAGAAAGAATTCAATGGATAACTAAAGATACATTAATGTCAATAAGTTTAAAATGCTTTGGTAAAAGAGTGCTTTGGGTATATGAAATCAGTATAACAGTTTAAGATATCTGTGTCTCCTTTTAAGAACAGAACACACAAAATGTAGACATGCTGGCTTCTGTCCATACAATCTGAGTTAACACTCAGCATATGCTACCCATAAACAAACAGGTACTGCTCTTCAAACACTATTGTTCAACAATTGATATTATCAGGTTGTTATGGATTATGCCATTATTCAAGACAGGGGCGGCTCGTGCTATAGGACTGCAGGACTGCAGCCCCCCCCCCCCCCAGCTGTGGAAAGAAAGAAAAAACAAAATAAAAAGATTGCAAAAAAATAGTCCCGGAACTCTGTGCATGTGTGGTTGCACAGATTGGGAACTCCAGACTGCTTTGTCAGCAGTCCAGATAGGAGGAAAGTCCATCTCGAAGTCTATGCGGTGCTGACCACACAGAACAGAAAATGTCCGCAGGCTGGAGCCTGCTCTTGCAGGGAAAATTTCCCCAGGAAGACATTGGAGCCTGCTCTCATGAGGAAACCTTCCCCAGGAAGTCACTTAGCTATGCAAGACTGTGGATGTAGGGAACAGAAGGACTGTAGCTGGAAGCCTGCTCTCTTGTTTTAACTTTTCAGGTAGGGAACTGAAGACTCATGGGGCTTTTACTGGAGCCTGCTCTCTCTTTTTCATGTAGGGAATGAAGTATGTGTGTGAAATGCCCCAAGTGCTATATGGTGGTGGGTAGAGAACAGGCTTGAACCCTGTACCTTGGGCCCAGCTGGCAAAAGACTGAATTCCCTACCCACCACCATTTGTAAAAAAAAATTGCAGATTTTTCCCTCATACTTGTTCTGCTCCTCATAAAAGCTGTGGTTTCTGTATTTTTGTGTCCTTGCAAAATCAGTAGTGCATTAGTGCAGTGGTAGCATTGTTGCCTGACAGCTACAGGTGCTCTGGTTTGATTCTTAACTGAGGTGCCTTCTATGTGGAGTCTGCATGTCCTTCCTGTGTTTGTGTGGGTTTGCTTTGGTGTCCTCCCATCTTACAAAGACATGTGTCTGTCTGGAGTGCTTCTCCCTCTGCTGAAAATTGGCTTTTGTTCCAAGTCAGACTTTCCTAGTTAACAAATGTTAAATAAAAATGGCAAGCATTTGAAATTCAGGCTTCATATCCTTCAGAAAGTACATGGTAACACAAAAGCTTTTATTCTAGCAATTTTCTAAGTGTATAAGATGGATATTTGAAATTTGACCCTATATTTGTGACTGTATTCTCCCATTATTGGCTTCGTCCAGGATTTTTGTGCTAAGGTTAAGAGGTATGGTAAGAACTGAATTCACTGAATATGTTTGGGGGCTGTATTCCCCCATTACTGGCTTTGTCCAGGTGTTTTTTCTAAGAGGTTGAGAGCTATGGTGAGAACTGAATTCACTGAATATGTTTGGGGGCTGTATTCCCCCATTATTGGCTTTGTTCAGGTGTTTTGTGCTAAGAGGTTGACAGCTATGGTGAGAACTGAATTCACTAAATGATAGCCATTTAAGTTTCAGTTTTCCTCTCTTTCACAAAATAGCTGATTTGGCATATTATTATGTTGCTCTGACTGTTTTGCACAGGGTCATGGGTTCAAGACTTGGCAGTGAAATGTATGGTGGTAACACAGCATTTTATTCTAGCAACTTTCCAACATTATACAAGCAATGTTTAAAATATGTCCCTGGTTTTGGGGCTTTGGTTCCCCCCCCCCATTAAATTTTGCCTTTTTCCAGATTTATTGTGCTGCAAAGTTCAGAGATACAGCTGAGTGAGTAGATTTTACAAGGAGCTGAGAGCTGTAGGGGAGCAAAAGTTTAGTGCTGCTTATGCTGAGTCTGCTTGCATTGTTAATAGCACAACAGGTAGTATACTTGCTTTTGATGCAGAAGGTTGTGGGTTCTCCTCCCACAATACATAGATGTATTGCTGATACTGTACTGTGCTGCAAAGGGGATGGATGTTGCACTCCTTTTTGGCAAAGATACCTAGTAACTATGAACCTGTTATCAGTTTGCCATCCATTCTGTATTTCAATATTACTAGCTTATCATTTTTTAGTGAATGATAGGCAATTTATTCCTCAAGGACAACAGGCACTTTATTTGTAGATGAAACAATGAAATATAAAGTTTTTTGCTAGCAGCAACCACTTCATTAGTTACAGATCTCTTTAATGCAGAATTATTTAGATGATTTAGAAGATTTACTTCAGAGATTGTGCATATATACTGATACTGGTGGACTGTAGAAATTTGAGTAGACTTTTATGATGGAAATGTTCTGAATTGGGCAGTTTTGTCATTATTGGTGCATGCATTTTGTTTCATTGTTTACTGGAAAAATTTTCAAAACAATAAATTGAAATGCCCTCTAAAACTGTACTATATTGTACAAGGAATATAATTTAATACAATCAGGAAGGTGTATGAAAGAGCATGTGTATGTTTCGTGTGCAAGGGGCCTGTGATTTGAAAACAGCCCAAACCCAAAGTTAATCTTTATCTACCACTGGCAAAATGTATTTTCTTTGAATGTAGGTTTCAATGCTGTTTCAATGAATGTGAGTTTCAAGGGCAGAGAAGTTTTAATGCTAAGTCTGTTTTCATTGTGAGACTGCATTGCTTTGTTTAGCAGATATCTATTAGTGTTTGCGCTGTAAAATGCAAAATAAAACTTTCAAATGAAGTCCAAATCATCGCAGAAGTAAAGCAGTATGCACATTAGTGTTTATGATAAATGGGGTGACATAACCAAGTAATGGTTCATTGGAATGGCTGCAGGGGGGAAGGCTACATTTGACCATGATTTTGTGAGAGGGGAAGGGCGGCAAACTCAAAGACAGCCCCGGCTGAACTATACCTCTCAACTGTCCAGATTTTTTGCAGAATGAATAGATTTTTGCTTCTTATTTTTGGTTTGTTCCTCATAAAATTTGTGGTTTTCTGGCAAATCATTTAGGAATGAAGTCACTAAATAATGACAGACACTGAGTTTCAAATTTCATAACCTTCAGAAAAATGCATGCTAAAGCAAGACCTGTTATTCTAGTAACTGTCTCAGTTTATATAAGAGCAATTTGTAGTACTGTTTATATGTTCCCCCAATATATTTGGCCTTGTCCAGATTTCCTGCATTAACAGGTTAAGAGGTACATGCAAATAAATTGCTTTATAGAATTAAGCATATCCAAACCTCTCAAGTGTCCCTGATTTTGGCTCAAAATGTTGCTCTTCCCCTAATAATTCCTCCGCAAAAATGGCAATTTTGGAAGAAAACATGGAGCGTTTACAATTAATAAATAACTGTAATAATCAGAGTTATAGATTACTTTTATTTCAGAAATGCATGTAGATTATTTTATTTTGTCAGCTGCTCAAGTTAGCAGTACTAATATTAAAAAATGTCCTTTCTTTGACAGGTTCACAACTGTATTGTGTGGCTATTTCATATTTTGCATCACATTTTTGGTCCTTTTTTCATAAAATTGTGTTTCAGATTTCATACCCTTCAGAAAATTAATACTAATGCAAGATCTACTATTCTATTATCTTTCTAGGTTTATAAGAGCAATATTTAAAAGTTGTCCTTATTTTTGTCCCTTTGTCCCACTTCTATGTATGGCTTTGTCCAGATTTCTTGCTCTGAGGTTGAGAGTTATGACAAATGCATCAGAGCCATCACAGTCAGCCAGAGACATTTCAAATTGTGACATACTTTTTGCACCCCACTCCCCCATGTAGTGACTCTGAATGTGTCCAAGCAAGGCAAGGAGCAGTTATGCAGTGTAAATGTGCAGAGTATTTCCCCCATCCAAGGTAGACACAAGTACTACAGTGGCTTTTCATCTGTCCTTGATTTTGCAGCATGTTCTGGTTTCTGTCATATTTTTATACTGTTGATGTATGCTTATTATTCAGAAAGTGTCTATAAGCCGCGGTGGTGCAGCAGTAGCATTTGTGCCTCACAGCAAGAGGTTTTCCCATTTGAGTCTTGGCTGGACCGCCTTCTGTGTGGAGTCTGCATGTCCTCCCTGTGGTCGAGTGACATTCAAAAGACATGCGTAGAATGTTGGGTTGAAGGTTGGGCGTCGAGCTGGCACCTCAGCACCCATAAAAAAATCTACTGCCAATCATTAGCAGACAGGAGTTCTGCTGTGATGACCCCTAACCGGGAAAAGCCGAAACTAGAACAGCAAACAACATTATTCAGAAAGTGCCTGTTGCTCTGTGTTTAAGTAGCAATGCTTTAATGACCATCAGGTAAGTTTGTCTGAGATTGTAAGATGCAAGTAAGTTTTAATAAGCATACTGTTAAAGAATTGCCAATATTGAAAGCCTTTCTGTTGTTGCCATGCAGAGAATACTTCCATAACTAGATAATGTATAAGCCTTGGGTATTGAAATGCATATGACAGTATTTGTAATAAAGGACAGGATTACATTATTTTAAGAAGCTCATTACATTTGTTGGAGACATGCAGTCATCTCTGCAGGCTTTACCTGCAATCTAAACAGAATGCCAATCTATCGTGTGTGGTACATAACCTGTGTAGCAATCCTTTAAGCAATGGATGTTGAGCTTGTTTCTTGTTTGCTTTTCATTTTTTACTTTGATCATGTTTTCCCCATGAAACAAGTAGATAGTTGTTGTCAAGTAGCAGCTCTTTTTTGGATAAGAAACATTTTTACAAGTGGGGGTATCACAGAGATTGCTACTTTCAGCATGTTACTTGGTACTTTAATAAAGCTGAATATAAATTATAATTAGAATTGCAGTGCAAGGAGAAGTGGTTTGAGTTGAGTACTACTTGTTTTTCTTATACTTGATTTTGATTGACATTCCAATAATGTATTTAAAAAGTAATTTATTTTTTCATGCCTCACAATCTTTTTGTTTCCATCTAGATATTAAGTAAGCTGTCATACAGCCAATTCATTGAAATATTTTTTCTTCTACACTTCATTTTGTCTTGATTGGACTCTCATCGTGATGGTTTGGCACCCAGGGCAGCATATTTAATTAAAGTTATAGTTTGTGTGTTTTTTTAGCATAGCCCCTCCCCTTTCCAATTGGCCACACCTATTCCCATTGATCCCACCCATCCAGCTGTCTCCTACAGCCCCCCTTTGATTTGAAGTCACCAGCCGCCACTGATTCAAGAAAGACTAGATCAGTGAGTCATTACCATGCACAACATAAACCTTAATATAAACTATTGCAATGTTTTTTTAAAAACCTGGTATAGGTAAAGTTAACCAGGGCAGCAGGTTTCCCTATGTGGTTTGGAAACCACAACATGCCAAAATGGACACATGCTGGTCAGTTGCTTTATAGGCTGAGCCAACATTCAAATAGGCTGTTGCTGTAGACAACAGGTATTGCAGGTGTTTCTCAGAAATTCTGCAATGGATGGCAAAATACAGGAAATACATACAATTTTAACACCTCTCATAGTGAAGACATAACAGCTATCAACAAATATGTAACAAAATATGTTTAACCAACGGTACAGCATTAATTTTTACATTAAATACATGTATCTGTGAACTTGTGTAGGAAGAATGATGTAAGTAAGTTATATTCACATTTGTCTTCTACCTTGTAATGGTCCAATAGGTGATACAGTGGAACTATAGTGCAGTCATCCACAGACTAGGCACAACAAGAGTCAGTGATGCACAAGGACAGTGGCTATGTGAAATTATGTAGTTAAATGTTGTAAAACATATGTACATCTTCAAAGGACATAGTTATGGTTACTATTTAATTATTAAATAAAATAATAATAAGGGTATCAAACTCACAGTCAAGAAGACAGTAAGTACAAAGTCCACTGAATTATCCCCACAAACTAATTCTCACATCAATAAGATGTGGTTCTAAAAGAATGTATATGATATATACGAGTCAAATAGATATCTGTAAAATCCATAGCAATGCTAAGGAATACATAGAATATCGGTACTTACCATATGGGCTGTCTCTGCACCTCATCAACCCTCCTTCAAAGTTCAGCTGCATCCCTTTTATGTTGGTCTTCATAGCAGTGATGAACCTGCACTCCAGTGTGGTAGATCAACATCCTTTGTCAATGCACCCTTCTAATCTGGATCCACATGTCGATGTTAGCAAAGTTCCTGGACCAGACTCTCATCCTCTGCTCCAATCTGGCATACACAGTCAACATCTGTGTCATCTCCTCCTCAGTCCAGTTGGGTGGATGGACATGTCACAGCCTACTCAAAGTCACCATCATGATTTTTAATTAGTACATATCGGAAAAACAAAAAAACACAGAAATGTTCACTGAGGTACCACTCAGTTCACAGTTAGCAATGGTCTGATCAGTAAATGTATCAAAATTAGCATTTGGAAGTGATGCTGATGCCATGTTCTAAGATTAGTGGAAGATAACAGTCACATGTCATACATGGTACCATTTATTGATACCTATTGGGTGTTTACATGGGACACCTGGATGTTTCGTTGTATAATGGCAATTTACATGGATGTGTGTAAGTGGGATTCAAAGGACTTGAATTTATAATTAACCTCATTAGTTATGTATTGCACAAATAGTACTTAAAGCTGTGTGCAGACAAGGTGCACTTTGATTATGTGAGTCTGAGTGAGAGGTGCATTGGCAACTGATGGAATTTCTGTAGTGGTAATTAGTACATCTGTTAAAGTTAATTATTTCAAAAGGTACATGTTTAAAGTCATATTTAATCAAAATGTTAATTTTAACAGAAGTTGTTAGAAGTCCCTGGAGTCATATTTTCTGGAAATGTATACATATAGTGGTAGTTTTCTAAATATTTTGGTTTAGTTCCATATCCAGTTGTATAGACAGACTTCCACTGCAAATGATAATAGTGAATAAAGGAGGATTTATGGATCATCCTCAGTTCTTACTGGTAATTCTTTGCACTCTGTGGTCTAAGTACAGAAACCTAAGGATTGTGATAGTATCCATATCTAGTATGTGATGTTGATATTACAGATATTTCTTAAATCATGTTTCCTAAAACAGTGTTATATCATGTGCAGTTGCTGTTATAGATATTTCTTCAATGATGCTTCTTAACAGAGATGTTATCACTTTTGTCTCAATTTACTATGAATCTGTACTACCTACAAATCCTGAATTATTCCAACACTTTCCATAAGTTGTTTAATTGTTAATTGATGTAGCATTTTAATGTGAAATGCAAGAAGACTGTGGTGGCATGATACTGTTGTCTTCGGACCTTTCTTCAACATATATGTAATTATAAGGGTTCTAATCCCATTCAAATACTATACAGATGTTATAAGTTTTGGTGATTTTACAGATGTTGTATTAAGCCATTACTGACACTTTTCCCATGTCATGTTAGTATCTCTCACAGATAGTGTTAAACAGATGTTTGCACTGCATATGACTGCATAGTGTTTAGTTTGATATATGCTGTTCACAGAATCAAATGCATAAATGTGCTTGTCAGTGAGTCTTATCATATGCTTATCAATGTTTTCTGGATGACCAACTGTCCTGGGGTGACAAAATTTCCTCCCAGTAAAATGACATCATAATTGATGCTCTGTGCCAACATGGAAGGAGACCCCTAGGCCATTCATGGGATACTGTTTGGACAAATAAAATCTGGACCTCGCCAACATGCTGAGATATGATTCTTCATGCAGCTAACAGAGAAACATGTTATGAAAGGTCAAGGAATGCCACCGGTGGTGGACCACTGACCCCCCTCCAGTGACATCACAATTTTTTGGCCTTACTGTATACAACAAGAGGGGAGTGACAAATCCCTGGTGGTGGGATTGAAGTTGGGGTTCCAGGACAGACATGTATGTATCCATGTTCAGTACAGGGATGAGTATTTTGACACTCACTGCATATTGCTTCAGCATGCATATTCATGTATTCCTGTGTTTGATTTACAGCAATAGAGTTGAGCCATGAACACACTTCCACACAGAGTGAGGATGATTACATGTATTGGCAGATATGAGTTACACAAAGAGCAGAGCAAGCTACAGTTGTAATGTTTATTGCATTAATATTCACAGGTTTGTCTACTTTGGGCCTACAGCAGGGAATAGCAGGTGAGAGTCCCTATACTGTTGTTGTGCTCACTACCTTGTTAATGCCCATGCCCCATTTAATGGCACTACTGTTTACTGTTATATTATTATTTTCATAATATTGAACACTACAGGTACATCCATTGGAGGGGCAAACCATGCATTATCAAGTGCAGAAAGACCAGGTATGTTGCAGTGACATTGTCAGAGCTTTCAACAATGTTTAGCACACATGATGACTTACTTCTTTGTCAATATTTGTCAGTGCAGACCCTTCTAGTGTACAGTTTCATCATCTATCACTTGAGTATTTGCAGCCCATATTGTGTTGTATATGCATGTTGTAGCCAGTATTAGTTCTGATAACTACATGACTGTGCTGTCTTTCTCTTTATTTGCCCACTGCAAGATCCACAGTACAAACCATGACCTGTGAACAGCAGGAGTCCACAAGTGCACATATGAGTGATATCTGCATGTCACACCTTCTGTATGTTTTAACTGTGTTCACCTGGTAAATGTTGTGAATTATGTCATCTGTAATGTCTTTGTTTCCCTACACTAGTTGAAGTTCAGCACAGTGGGACAACAATATCCTATGAGTGTTTGCCATGTGTGTTGCTATGTTTTTACGCATCACACATGTCATGTATGTAGGCCATGTTAATAGATTGTATAGTTATGGTATGTACATTCCTTGGGACATGCATACATTTGACTGCAAGTGAAATCAGTAGTATTTGTAGCATTACAGTGATATATATATATATATATATATATATATATATATATATATATATATATATGCCTATTGTCTTTTATATTCATCATGTGCTGTAGGCACATTGTCCTGATCTATGTCTTTGCATCTTGCAACACATCAACTGTCTTTATCATCCAACAGCCCATTCAGTGATCATTATGTTGTTCATGACATGTCTTAGTCTGGTATTATGGCCCCTGACACAGAGGACCTTGAGTCGTTTGGAGAGTCCATCCATGAGGTTCACACTGATGTTGCAACAGATGTATCCTTAGATGTGGAGGTCCTCTTGTTGATGCATTTGGAGGATGATGGCATAGTGGATGTTGAAGAAGGTGAGGCCATTGATCAACACACCAAAGTTGGGAGCACTGCTGCTGGCGGATCCACATAAAAAAACAGACACAGGGAGTCACTACAGACATAGGCAAGCAGATGTTGTACAGGGTCAGATATCAGTGGGTGTTCCCCTCCTGCTGCAGGCAAATGAACAGTCACAGATACAGCATTGTTCAGATGTCCATACACAGATCATGCAGCACACCAGCTATGTGTCATCCATGAAGTATAAGAGCACAGACACAGTGAGATTATGGCTGCAATGGCTGCTCAGAATGAGAGTCTGCTGGCTGTTGCACAGTCAGGGGAAAACCTGGCCTCTACAGTACTGCAGCAGTGTAAGACTACAAGCAGGATTTTGCATTCCATGACTATGTATTGTGAGGCAGGCCACCTGTGTGCAGAATCACCACTGGCCATCAGGAATCCCTGCCTGTGGTCCAACCTGCACAGATGTCAACTGCTGGCACATCTGCTGAGGTCCCGCCAGTCACAAGGCCTTCAACTCACAGTCATGCTCCTTCACCTCAACATGGTATCTTACTCCATCCATAGCTTCTGTGGAACAACTACTACAGGATGAGTCAGTACATGTCATGACAGGCCAGACCATGGTATAAGACATCAGCAAGGTCAACCAATATTATATTAGAGTGTGCATAACAGTGTAGTACACATAGCTCACTCATATTATTTCAATGCCACTAAACTGTGATATATGTGCATATGAGCATATGACAAGGTGCCAATAAAGCTGATCTGGGCAGTACTGTGGTGGTTTGAAGTCCCAGAAACATTGGTAGAATTAGTGCAGGCTATGTACAAGGACACAGTGACTCAAGTAAGAACAGTGTTTGGCCTCAAAGAGGGGTTCCCAGTGGGAGTGGGTGTACACCAGGGTTGAGCTCTGAGCCCACTGCTGTTCATACTGGTGATAGACTACATTAACAAACAGGTTGGAGGGGATGGCTCAACAAAGCTGCTGTATGCAGATGATGTAGCAGTACAGGCAGACTCTGAGCTAGAACTTCAGCAAAAGATAGGAGAATGGAATGCAAATCTGAAGGCACATGGGATGAAACTAAGCACAGATAAGAGAGTAGTAATGGAAGCAAACTGGGGAAATCAGAAGAAGCTGAGAATAGAGATAGATGGGAAGATAGTGGAACAGGTAAATAGCTTCAAGTATCTGGGAGGGGTGATTGAGGAGAAGGGTTGTCTGAATGAAGAGGTCAAAGCTAGAATTACAGAGGCTGCAGCCAACTTGCAGAGAGTATCAGGTGTAGCCTATGACAGAAGAATGCCAAAGAATTTGAAAAGACATTAGTGCAACCAGTACTACTGTATGTACAGAAACCTGGGCAGTAAAGGCAGAACAGTTGAAGAAGGTAGAGTTGATGGAAATGAAGTGCCTGAGAAGGGTGGTAGGATGCACACTGTGGGACAGATGAAGAAATGAGGACATAAGAGCAGAAGCCAAAATAGCTCCCATTGCAGAAAATATCAAAGAGAACAGGTTACCGTGGTATGGGCACATATGTAGAAAAGCAGAAGCCAATCTGGTGAGCAAGATTTGGGATAAACAGGAAGAAGGTAAGAGGAAGCGAGGACATCCAGCAAAGAGGTGGATGGATTGTGTGAAAGAAGATCTGCGACAGTCAAGCATGAGTGTTGAAGACATCAGGAGTGTAGCACTGAATCGAGCGAATTGGTACAGTTAACAGGATACCCCGACCACATGTAGAAAAAATGGGAAAAAGCAGGCTGATGATGATAATGATGGTGATGATTATACTGTGATATTTTTCTGAAATAAAAATGTCTGCATGATGTTGTGCTTGATTTCTGTTTGTTGGTGTTATACATATCTGTAAGTGTAGAACTAATGTGTGTCCCTTATTGTTTATCATACAGTGATTAAACAAACTGAGTGTGTGCATACCTGTGACAGTTATGCCCTGAGTTGATGTTTTTTGACACATTTGCATATGTTCATGTTGAAATATGATATTCTCTTGCTATGTGTGATGCTCAGTGTGTACATCTAGTGGGTACTTGCCATTAGATGCAATGTATGTTGCTGTGGTTGGACAACACTTGAGCATCAGTGTTCAGCCTGTGCATTCTTGTAACTGTGGTTAGTCATAACTCAAATGTCTGGGTCAGATGCTGTCATATACCCTAGGCCTGCACTTAGGGTCACACCCTATGTTGCCTATGCCTCTGACTTCTGTTCCCTTCCTCCTGCTTCTCATTCAGTAAGTGTGGAATGTCCTCTTCAGACATTTGTAGCTTTTGGTTTAGTTCACCCACACCTGCAGCTGGAAGACCACCATATGCTTGATTTAGCATGTTGTGCAACATGGCTCACACCATCTGTGCTGTCTTCTCAGGTTTGCATTGTAGTGTGCCTCCCTCAGATGTGTCCAGACATCTGAACCTAGCTATCAATACACCAAGCACATGCTCTATGGTGTTTTGTGTTGTTTTGTGTGTTCTGTTATAGACCTCCTGTGCAGAGTTGGATGGTTCATGCTACAGGATCACTAGCCACAGCTCAAGAAGATAACCACAGTCACCTGTTGTGGGGAGTAAAAGCACTTTTGTTCAGCCTGGATATTGTAGCGAGGGGGATCCTTAACTTACATCCTAGCTGTGATCCTGTATTTACCTAGAAGCAATCCATCAGGACTTGCACTTTGCTGAAATGTAGCCATCAGTCCACTTTCCCTGCAAATGGCAGTATCATGGACACTTCCAGGGTATATTGCCATGATGTTTGCTATGCTGCTATCTGCTGCCCACACAACTTGGTAGTTGATGATGGATGGCCAACCCTTTCTGTTTATGTATCATTCTGCTTCTGAATGTACTAGAATCTAGATAGGCATGCGTTTGCAATCTATTGCACTGAGTATATGAGGAAAGTTTACAATGTTGTAGAACTGGTGCATAACATTTCTCCACTCCGGGGTTGTGGATTGGAAGTGTATATAGTCATCCACGTTGTTACATATTGCTTCCAGGACTTTTGCCAGGATACAACTGGCAGCTGTCTGTCATACTCCCACATCAGCCCCTGTGTGTCTCTGGAATGTCCTAGATATGATTACCCCTAGAGTGAGACACACTTTGTCTTCAAGGGGGATGAGGTTTCCTCACAGGGTCTGTGCAGACATGTGTGGGGCACACATGTTACAGATAGCATACAACATTTGTATGTCTAGACTGCATCTGTTGATTATTTCCTAGTCTGACAACTGGTTTAGCTGCAGCCTTGTTCTGACTGTAGCTGACTGACTTCTAGGATGCACAGCCGCATCCTCATTTATGACCTGCATCACTGCTACTTCTTGCAATATATTAACAGCAGGTTGCACTTTTATATAGTTTTTTTCAGTTTTGCTATGGATTTCATAAGAATCCATAGTATTCCCATGAATTCCTTGGGTCCATAATGTATGTGCCAAGGATTTCAGAAATGGAATTGGCATGTCTGTTTGCCACATTTGAGTTGCATTGTGCGCACACAATGCATTTTGGAATCACACTGGTGTGTGCAGAATCCCTGATTATCCTACACTGAATACTTAATTAGTCGGTTTGCTTTCAGCATGTCTTCTGGAATCGCATCCACAAACAACAGTTGTACTGAAATCTTCCTTTGGCAAGCTGCGCTATCCACAAATAGTTTCTGCAAATGTTACAGAATCTGGCCCAAGGTGTCCAGATTAATCGCAGTACATGCTAATGTTAAAAACAAAGAATGGGAAATATGTTTAATCAAATTCTAAATTATGTGACTGTAAATGTGGAAATTATTAAGGCAGGAGACTTTGTGATTTAAGGAAAAATAAGAAAAAGGGTAGTGACATTAGAAAAGTTATAGAAATTATGAGATATGGTAAACTGAGCATTTGGAATAACAGGGATTGGAAATACAGTAGGGGATTTTTAAAGCAGGCTAGATTATGTTTTAATATCTGAAGGGTTACAGATTATGGAAGATGGTGTAGTAGAAACTGATTTTTCAGATCTTAGAGCTATTTAGATAGAGATAAAAGATAAAGAAGATGTTATTAAAATTGGTCAAGGTTTGAAAAGATTAGCTGGCAGGGGAATACCATGATCAAAAAGTTGGTTTTCCCAGGGTGAGGCTCTTCCATTGCACACTAAGTAACAAAGAATGGGAAGGAAAATGCACGTAGAATTACGGGAAGATCATACCAATGTGAGACAGTTCTATAACAACTGGTAAGAATGGTGGGTTTCTTTTAAGAATAAATATACAAAGTGTTATATAATTTGACAAAGAAATAAGTGGAAAGAAGTAAAAAAGTATAATATAAGAGAAAAAACATTTAATAATTAGAAGAAAATAATTATAAATATTTTATTAATAAAAATGAAATTTATAGGATAAATCAAGAAAAATCAAAAACTTATTATTCATAGGTTCATAGGTTCATAGGTAGGTACTTGGCTATTGGCCCTAGGGCCTATATAAGCCTAGCCAAAAAATGTACCCTGGCTTTCGCCACCCAAGAAAATTATTTTCCTGTGCCCCTATCGAGCAGACCACAGAAGTGATCCCTGGGGTGAATTTCCCATTTCCCATCCAATCATCAAGATTTTTCTTGAAGAGTGCTAATGAGGAGCTCTGTTTGACATAGATAGGTAGTCTGTTCCAGAGTATGGGAAGTCTCTGGGACAGGAATCTATCCCTCCAGCATGTTCTGTTTATTGTGGTGACAAGGTTTAGGTCCCTAGAGTGTGTAGCTCGGAGGGATTGGGATTTCTTTAAGTGGAGCATGTCCAACAGCTCTGGGTTTGACATAGCTTTGTATGTTAGGCAGAGATCGCCCCTGAGTAGGCATTATGCGATGGAGTAAAGCTGTAGTTTTTTTAGACTGTCTGTGTAGGGCATCTGTTTGAGGCCAATAATCCTCTTTGTGGGGTATTTCTGTGGTCTTTCCAGTTGTAGATGTCTTGTGAGGTACATACCAAAAGGGGCGTTGTACTCTATAATGGGTCTAATGAGTGATGAGTAGAGGGGAACAATGACCTCTTTTTTTCTGGATGAGAATCCTTTTGTGATGAGATGAGCCACGTAGAAGGATTTCCTGACCACTGTGGCAATGTGATTATCAAAGGAGAGACTACTGTCCACCTGTGTCCCAAGGTCTCATCACATTTTTGGCATTAAGTAGACTACCAGCTATGTGGTAGTTCATAGGTACAGAGTTTTTACCAAAGGGGATGACAATACACTTTTTGGCATAATCTGTAACTCTTCAGCATTGAGCTTATTCAAATAGGGATACTTTCTTCAGAGGAAAAAAGCAGGATGTAGTTCTGTGTCATAGCAAATAATGAAAGAGGACAGTGTAGTTAGGGAATGGAAAGGCAAAGAGGGTTTAATACAGAGAGATCAAAAATATATAATGAAAACAGTAGTGGATCATGTTCATGAAATGTTTAGAGATAAGACTACTTCTCAACTGACCAGATATTTGCAGAATGTTCAATTTTTGCCTCATGTTTATGGTCTGCTCCTCATACAATTTGTTGTTTTCTAGCAAAAAACTAGAATGATCTGAGGAATTAAATCACTAAATAATGACACACATTTAAGTTTCAGACTTCAAATCCTTGAGAAAATGCATGTTAACACAAACCCTGCTATTCCAGCAACTTTCTAACTTTATAAGAGCAATATTTACAAATTGTCCCTATTTTTGGGCCTTTGCTCCTCCCACCCCCCCCCCACCATATTGTCAGGTTTTGTCTAGATTTCTTGCACTAAGAGGTTGAGAGGTAGAGGATAGAGCAAAAGATAATATTCAAGGTAAAAATGTCAGATCAAGATAATAGAGATTTGGAAAAAAGAATCACAACAGAAGAATTGGCCAGTATATTAAGATAAATGAATTTAGAAGCAACAGTAGGATTAGCTGGGATAGAATGCAAGATATATAAGAATTTGACAATAGTACAAAAGAACTGCTTTATAGGAGTGGTTGGATGTAGTTTTTACTTATAAGGAGCTATGTAGTGGGATATGTAAATTTATTTGGAAAAAAGTGATAGAAATTATTTTTGGAATTGATATTTGGAATCAGGGGCCTATAGTATTAAATAATATGGATAATAAAATCTTTATGAAGATCACACTAAAATAAGATAGATTGTAAAGTTTGACATATCATACAGGAAACTTTATATGGTATTAAGGGTAGAGAATGCCAATAACTATTAATAGTGGTTACAGAATTAGTGGACAACATATGAAATAGACATGATAAACTGTTAATTATGGTGGTGATTAAGCAAAGCTTTTGGTTCTATATAACATGGAATTATATGAGTTATATTTAATTCTTATAATATCTCTAAATAAAAATAAAGAATGTATGTATTACTTCTTATAAATACAATAAAGCAAATGTATTAACTACTGGGTGGTTAAGTGAAAACAATAGCCATTAAGAGAGGAATTAGACAAGGATGCCCCTTTTAGTGGTATAACACTTGCATTAGAAATGCATGTTGTAACAAGTTATATTAATCAGGATATGAAAAATGTAAGATATTTAACTAGAGAAAGAATTGATATCCCTATCATGTTATTTTATGCTGATTATATTATGTTTATATCTAGACAAACAATTGGGATGTATGAGGTAGTACTGCACTTGGATAATTGTTTACAAATAATACATATGAGTTTGAGAAAATAGGAAAGGAAAAGGGTTTGGATATGAGGGTAATATAACAGCATTTTAATTTAATATGAAGGAAATAAAAATATTAGGGATTAGATTTGGTAATCAGGAGATTTTAGATTTGCAATGGAAGAATGTTATAAGAAAGATCAATATATCTCTGATTTTTGGAAGACATTTTGGTTGCCATTTAAGAAAAAGGTTTATTTGCTGAATTCTTGGAAAATTGGCAAATTTAGCTGGAGTACTTAATATGCCAGCACTATATGAGAAAGACATATTGAATATTATATTCTTTTTTATATGAGGATCCAGACTGAACCATGTAAAGTGAGGAATTTTGCCTATAGGAAAAGAAGAATGGGTATGGGATTAATTAACCTTATTGTATATGCAGCATCTTTAAATTTGTATAAAGTCAAGTGGATAAGGGATAATAATGAGAATTGAATAAGTAAATTATTAAAAAGTAAATACAATAAAAAATGTTGAAAAGGTACAAAACAGAAAGAGAGAGCAAAAAGGAGGAGATAAGGGCTTATCAGGAAAAAAGCATAAAGTAGAAAATAAATATAGAAGACTTAGAAAAAGACAGAAAAAATAGTATAAAAATGTAATGGGAAATGTTTCTATGTATATCCACGGAAAGAATTTGAAGAAAGCAATCATAAAACCATAAAACCTAGAGATGGGTGATGTAAACATATTACTGAATGTCAAGACTTTTGTGGAGTCTTGCTATAAATAAATTGCCAAAATTTTATAAACTAATATACCTTTTAAAAATAAATGAAAGAGTATATAATAAGTTTGGTGAAGAAGAAACTGCGGAACATGTTTTTAATGTAAAAGAATTGTTAAGTTATGGAAAAATTAGGAGAATAAACTTATTTGGATGGTATAAATGAGGATGTAAGCATGGATAGGATTGAATATGCCTTTTATAAAGATAGAAACAAGGAATATGCTGACAAAATGGATAGAAAAATGTTTAACATTATTTGGATAATTTGGAATCAAGAGTTACCGAATAGCTGGGTAACTACAGCAGAGCTAGTAAGAGAGAAAGGTGCTTGGTGTGACATCTGGAAAGAGGAAGGAGGACAAGGAGACCTGGTGGTGGAATGAAGAAGTACAGGAGAGTATACAGAGAAAGGGGTTGGCGAAGAAGAAGTGGGATTTTCAAAGAGATGAAGAAAGTAGAGAAGAATATAAGGAGATGAGGTGCATGGCAAAGAGAGAGGTGGTGAAGGCTAAGGATAAAGTGTATGAAGAGTTGTATAAAAGGTTGAACACTAAGGAGGGAGAAAAGAACCTGTACCGATTGGCTATACAGAGGGACCAAGCTAGTAAAGATGTGCAGCAGGTAAGGGTGATAAAGGATAATGAGGGAAACATACTCACAAGTGAGAAGAGTGTGTTGAGCAGATGGAAAGAGTACTTTGAGGGGTTGATGAATGAAGAGAATGAGAGAGAGAGAAGGTTGGATGATGTGCGGATAGTGAATCATGATGTGCAGTGGATTAGCAAGGAGGAAGTAAGGATAGCTATGAAGAGGATGAAGAATGGAAAGGCTGTTGGTCCAGATGCCATACTTGTGGAAGCATGGAGGTGTTTAGGTTAAATGGCAGTGGAGTTTTTAACTAGATTGTTTAATGAAATATTGGAAAGTGAGAGGATGCCTGAGGAATGGAGAAAAAGTGTTTTGGTACCGATTTTTAAGAACAAGGGTGATGTGCAGAGCTGTAGTAACTACAGAGGGATTAAACTGATCAGTCACAGCATGAAGTTATGAGAAAGAGTAGTGGAAGCTAGGTTAAGAAGGGAGGTAGTGATTAGTGATCAGCAGTATGGTTTCATGCCAGGAAAGAGCACTACAGATGCAATGTTTGCTTTAAGAGTGTTGATGGAGAAGTACAGAGAAGGTCAGAAGGAGCTGCATTGTGTCTTTGTGGATTTAGAGAAGGCATATGACAGGGTGCCTAGAGAGGAGTTGTGGTATTGTGTGAGGAAGTCGGGAGTGTCAGGGAAGTATGTAAGAGTGGTACAGGATATGTACGAGGGTAGTGTGACAGCGGTGAGGTCAGTGGTGGGAGTGACGGATGCATTTAAGGTGGAGGTAGGATTACATCAAGGATCAGCTCTGAGCCCTTTCTTATTTGCAATGGTGATGGACAGGTTGACAGACGAGATCAGACAGGAGTCCCTGTGGACTATGATGTTTGCAGATGACATTGTGATCTGTAGTGAGAGTAGGGAACAGGCGTAAAAGACCCTGGAGAGGTGGAGATATGCTCTAGAGAGAAGAGGAATGAAGGTCAGCAGGGCTAAGACAGAGTACATGTGTGTGAATAAGAGGGAGGATAGAGGAATGGTGAGGATGCAGGGAGTAGAGGTGGGGAAGGTGGATGAGTTTAAGTACTTGGGATCAACAGTTCATAGTAATGGTTAGTGTGGAAGAGAGGTGAAGAAGAGAGTACAGGCAGGATGGAGTGGGTGGAGAAGAGTGTCAGGAGTGATTTGTGACAAACGAGTACCAGTAAGAGTGAAAGGGAAGGTCTACAAGAGGGTATTGAGACCAGCTATGTTATATGGGTTGGAGACAGTGGCATTGACAAAAAGGCAGGAGTCAGAGCTTGACGTGGCAGAGCTGAAGATGTTAAGATTTGCACTGGGTGTGACGAGGATGGACAGGATTAGGAATAAGTATATTAGAGGGTCAGCCCAGGTTGGAAGGTTTGGAAACAAAGCCAGAGAGGCAAGATTACATTAGTTTGGACATGTGCTGAAGAGGGATGCAGAGTATATTGTGAAAAAGATGCTAAGAATGAAGCTGCCAGGTAATAGGAAAAGAGGGAGGCCTAAGATAAGGTTTATGGGTGTGGTGAGAGAGGACATGCAGGTGATTGATGTGACAGATCAAGATGCAGAGGATAGGAAGAAATGGAAACAGTTGATCTGCTGTGGTGACCCCTAATGGGAGCAGCCAAAAGAAGAAGAAGAAATCAAACTATTAAAGAAATAATGTATAATTCTAAACGGGACTTGACAGAAATGTTAAAAAGATTAGATTCTGGTGGTGGAATTTAGAATGTGGGTCAGACGTAAACTATAAAAAAAGTTTGTAAACGTGTAGATATGTAATATATAGAACTTTGTAGATAAAATCGTAAACATAGTGTAAACAATGTTAATACATTGCTCTTATAATAAAGGACTCTTACTCTTTGGGAAGACAGGAAGAGAAGGACTCTCTGAAGCTGCAATAACATGCCATAGGGCTGTTCCTGCAGTTCTATGAATTCCACAATGGAGTATAGAGGAGCAGGATAACAAATGGCTAAAGGAAAGATAAGGAGATGAAATAGCTGTTACAAAGTCAGAAAATGGTGGACTGGAAATACAAGTCCTGTATGTTTGATGAACCAGGCAGAACCAAAGGAAGGAGAAGAAGCACAGTGGAGTAACATTGTGGAGAGATTATTACAGGAGGAGGAAACTGATAGGTTAAATACACAAACAACAGCTGGTGAAGGGAAAACAATGGCGGTATTCTCAGCTGATGGAGCATGGAGTAGCTAGTCTCAGGGTTTATCTGTGCAACAAGAGGTTTTGTTACAAGAAAGAGGAAGTTATGCAGATGCAGCAATGCAAAGAAGAAATGAAGAAGGACCTGACTGGAGACAAACATTTGAAGTTTCTCAACAGCTGCAGAAAAGATAACCAGGGGTAAGAATGGAAAGTATGAGTGATGCAGAGTCAACGGGCATGGCATTATGAATGGCATTATTTTGCCTCTAAGGTTTAACATTAAAGACACAAAAGCCCTAATTAATTTAAGAGCTGAAATTGTTGTGAAGTGACATTTGAAAGCCTTAACTTGCTGGAAAATTTTATGACTAAGACTGAAAACAAGAAATACAACAGCAACATGAAAAGACTGTCCCCCGGATTCACTAATCCTCAGTGTAAGACTTAATAAGTCTTACTCGGGGGCTGCAGTTGAACGGTTTGACATCAGCGTGCCATGAATATTCATGAGGGCACGCTGACTCAACCGTAACTCTTACATGGACTGAGTAGGAAAGCAGGGGGCATGTTCGACTGCCGAGCAGTCTAAATGTGCACGCCCCTGCAAGGTTTTAAAAAGCATAATGTCAACACACAAGAGCGAGTTCGCTCAAATGTACTTGTACCCAACACCACACTCCCTGACACTGTAAACCCCCATCACACTTATATAAAGTAAATAATTATATATATTTTTTTAAATCCACGATATAGCTGCCCGTATTTGCACGTGTGTGCGCGGGTGTGCCCATCGCTTAGCTAGAGTTAGCAATTCTGACATGGAAGAGCATAAGAAAAAATGTTTATGCAAATCACACCAAATTGCAATAGCATAATAGTAGAGCATATGCACAAAGAGGAGGCATTCACGGTTCGAGTCCCACCACTCCCCTTCTTATTTATGTTTTAAATCAGTATTTGAAATAATACCAGACATATATGATTAAAATTTTATTAAAAGCAGTGACATGGCCAATGTATCAGTGAACAAAATATATATTTTTAAAGGACCCAGATATATAATAGCCTGCTGTTAAGCAACGCTTTACACAGCTAAACACAGGTGCCCATAGTTTAATAGCGCTTTACCCAGCTAAACAGAGTTGCCCATAGTTTAATAGCACTTCACCCAGCTAAACAGAGTTGCCCATAGTTTAATAGCGCTTTACCCAGCGCAATAGAGTTGCCCAAAGTTTAAAAGCGTTTTACCCAGCGCAATGTGCTTGCGCAGACGTGTGCGGCGCGCCAACCAGGGCATCGTAGGGCACCGGGGAGCAAAGTAGAGCCAAGTTGCTTAAACGCAGCCACACCCCCTAGCCTGTCTAGACAGTATTAAAATAAAAGAATAACAAGGTTCGAACCCAGGACCCTGTGATTATAGTCAAAGTACAGAACCACTAAGCCATGACAGCTTAGGAGACACCACCACTATTAGCATACATATACTTAGAAATGGTAGATTAACCATTACTAAGCAGGTCTGCAGTCAGCTTAGAATTTTCAAAAATGGCCAATCACAAAAAAGTGCGGGAAATGCGGCATATTTAAGCCCCATAGGCGGGAATACTTGCCATAACTTATTGTAGCTCACATTTGCAGTCAGAATGGCAGGTGGAGGAGAGGGTTCATGCTTCCGAGCGCAACGTAGGGGCATCGAGGAGTCCAAATACATGGTTTGGCTCCTTGTCCACCGTCACGAGTCAAGACTCCTGCAGGGCCAGTTCCAAGGGATGGAGTACAAGGCAGAGGCTTGGAACTGGTTAGCTCGTGACCTCACCAGTGCCACAGGCATTCCTCGGACTGGTGAGCAGGTCCATCACCACCATGCAGATCTGAAGAGACAAAAGCAGGACAACCTGAACCAGTGGATACAGGAGGCCCGTGGGATGCGGGATGTGCCACAACTGAGTATGTAGCCATGGAATGCAGTATGTAAGAATTGATAATAGAGTATGTATAATGGATAGGTATGTCTCAATAACCCCTCATTTACTTTACAGCTGCAGGTGACCGTGCTGTGAATCAGCAAGCCTATGCTGACAGGCTGCTAAGGCTGCGCCACCAGGCAGGTTAGTGATTATTCTGCATGTATTGTTATATAAAGTATGGGAGAGAGCATGAAAGAAAGTGTTGTAGTCCAATAAAACAGCCATAAAATTTCCTGAATAAGTCCTCTGCATGTACTGTCAGATAAAAACATCAGAGAGGCAGAAAAAGAGTATAGTAACCCATTAAGAAAGGTAACATATGTCTGGAATAATATCTCTGCATGCACTGTCATATAACATAACTGAGTGAGCCTGAAAAAAGATTGTTCTAACCTATTAATAAAGGTATAATATGTCTTGAACATGTCTGCCATATACACCATTAAAACAAATAAAGGAGTGAGCATGTGGAAAAGTGTGTAATGTCATTAATAAAGGTCTAAAACCCAGAGTGTGTCTGTGTCACAGACTCTGAAATGTTGTTGTACCCTTGCATTATACAAACAGTACTGTTTGAAAAGGTGCTGGCAACCCAGAGTTGTGTAGTCCCATATAAAGTGGGTGATGGAAGTGCCAGTAGCTGTGAAACATATATACAGTCCACAACAGTCAGTTACTGGCTGGCATGAATAGGTAAATCTGGCACACGTGTAGCATGTTATTTTTTCTCCAAAAATGTGAGTGTGTGTGAAGAAATACAGGGTTCTGTATAAATCTAAGTGAAAATGTCATGTGAAAACATCCCAGATATGTAGATAAAGAAATATAAATGCAATCAAGAAATATGTAGCAGTAACATCTGCATCCTGGACAGTTAGTATGTTAGATATAGGTCAGGCATATATTGAACTAGCCAAACCCATTACACAACCTAATGTATGGTGGCAAGTGTAATTATACATGTAGGGGATATACACTTGAAGTCACTAGGAATGTAGTGTAGATGAAAAGGTCATTAAAAGATGTTAACCGAGGTTTTTTCTACACCCTACTGTATGTGCATAAACCATGCAATTCCACACCTCAATGGGTATGTGTAATCTTAAATATTTGTTGGGACATATGTCCTACTGTTCTATAAATATTTGCATTCACGTTGATGCATGTGCCCTGTTTAAACACCACAATCATGGTGGCCTGTTGCTACCAGACATCCCTGCATGCTGTTGGAATAACCACTGTGGTTCAATATATGCATGAGTTATGCTTGCTGTTCAACTGTTGTACCCTTGGTGTGTTGGGTTAATGGGAATATTATTGCATGTTGTTACAACTAATCTGGAATGCTGTTTTGCTTATGTTGTAATTAAACACACCTAATCACAGAACGTATGGGAAGGCCGGTCCCAGCGGACCCACCTGTCCCACCTCAGCTGGCGAGTGCACCTGGCACCAGCAGGTCCGGTGCCCAGCCCGGGCTCCCCTCCTCCCTTGGTCCTGTGCCACCTTCGGGTGGAAGCGCTGCAGGGGATGGGGCTCATCCCCCCCATGCAAGCATGGGCGGAGAAGGGCCACCTGTCACCCTTCAAAGGGTCTGGGCTGTGGTGCATAGGGAGATCCAGTGTACAGTCACTGATCCCCTACGCCAGCTTAAGGTGAGAGTGGCGCATCTCTCGGGTGAGCCTGCCCATCCTACTCAGCCCCCAGCACAGCCACCCTTGGGGCTGTAAAGGTGCAGTGGTGACTGCCCATGGGTGGGGATCTCAGTTCCACTGTTACCATCTGTGGGCTCATGGGCTTGCGATTTCCAAACAACCTTCCCCGTCAATTGTGTTCACCCACCCCATGTGTCAAATTCGCCCCTGTATGCATCTTGTTTGTCTTGTCTGTTTACCTCCCCAACCTACCTCCCCAAATATACCTACCTCCCCTACCTCACATTCCACTCTCACCTGAAAAAAAAAATTTAAAAAAAGGCAGTCTGTTCCCACAAAAAAATTACGCCCCATGCATAGCTGCCCATTTCGCACACATGTCCGCCAGACATGTAAACTGATAATTATAATTGGCAGTACAACATACTCTGTTGTCCTCACCCCTCTCTCAGGGGTGGAAGGTTGCAAATTTCACACTAAATTATGAACATATGCACAGCTGTTGCTGGTAAAGAAATGGGCAGCTATGGACCTTCTCTACACTCGTCCTGCACATCCCAGCTGGTTTCCCTACTGTCTTTCCCTCTTTGTGCCCCCTTTTTCACCACTTTCTTATCTCCCCATTTTCTTTTCTTTCAAAGAAATTAGCGCGGGGGTTAGTGCGAGTAAGCACTTTTAAGCAGTAGTAAGCAGGTTTAAGCAAGTGTGCACATGTGTGCGCTTAGCTAAGCATTGCTAAGCATCGTGCAAACCTGCGCAAATCCACTTACAACTGCTTAAAAGTGCCTTAGTCACTCTGTCTGACAGGGCCCTTTTATTGCTCAACAGCAAAATGAAATACACCTTTCAGTCTCGAACCCCAGACCTTGGGCTCACCAGTCTGCATGAAGTACCACTCCACCACAGCAGATATACAATAACTTGGCGCTGAAAGAAATATATCATGCATTACAATGAGTGAATGTAAAGGGAGAATAGGAATGGCATAACACAAATCATGTTCTGTGGCCCTTAACCAGCAAGTGTTGTGGAATTGCATGACATGACTGTGAAAAGAGAACCAGCCATGCTAGTAGGGAATAATGTTACAGTAGCACCTTACAAACCCCACACAGTATCAGAGCAGGATAAACACTTGCATATTTGAATAGGTCAGAGGCCAGACCTCCCAACTGTGACTGGTTTACAGGGATGTCCCTGATTTGCAAACAAATGTTAGCTGTGCCCCTCAGACTCCCTGTGAAATGTAGTAGCAGTAGGCAGAAAGGTGGGGAATCCCACTTAATGATAAATGTCAATAAGTGAGAGTAGACACTGCTTCCACATCAGAAAAGGTGTAGTAATACATATGCTCAGAATCCCCCAAAGTCGCAACTGCAAAATATCTGAAATATATCACAGGTGTATCCTACTGATATGTACCTTTCCCTGAGGCTGTTCAAATATATACCAGAGAGTATCTGAGGCCTGGAAGAGTCAGAAACACACAGGCATATCAGCCTCTCTGCTGTTACACACTCAGCGAATAGCTGTAGAATGAATTCCACAAGCATGCCCTTATGTAGGAGTACAACACAGAAATATCAAAGGATGTAGCCATGTACTGCTAGCAACCACCTGTGACAATGTCATTGTTCAGGTGCTGAAAAGACTGCTGTGATGCACAGTCAAAGAATACTAGGCTAACCTCTGCCTACCATCTGGATATGTCCACAGGTGGGAGCTACTCAGACAGACTACTAGCCTTTATAGACTTACAGGTACACAGCAACTCTGCATGTTCAGTAAGATAAACATCACACGATAATAAATAATGCACTCTGCACTTCTGCACCCCTACCCAAAGGTACTATATACCTGTGTAGTCAGGCACAACCAAGGGTGTAGGTAGGCATACACAGTAGTGAAATATGTCCAGTTGTCCTGAGCAGACTGTGCTAATGTCAACACAAACCACAAACTGTTCAGAAGTGAGTAACGTACTAATGACAGTGTAGCAGTTCACAAACAGTGCATGTGCCTGATATTCATAATTGGTAGTACAACATACTTAGTTGTCCTCACCCCTCTCTCAGGGGTGGAAGGTTTCAAATATCCCTCCTAATGTATTGCATATGCACAGCTGTTGCTGGTAAAGAAATGGGCAGCTACGGACCCTCTCCATACCCATCCTGTACATCCCGAGCTGGTTTCCCTACTGTCTTCCCCTCTTTGTGCACCCTTTATCACCACATTCCTATCTCCCCATTTTCTTTTCTGTCAAAGAAATGAGTGCAGGGTTTAGCGGGAGTGAACACTTGTAAATAGTAGTAAGCGGGTTTGCACCAGTGTGCGCATGTGTGCACTTAGCTTAGCATTGCTAAGATATGATAAGCTAAGCCAAGCTTGGTTTAGTATTGCTAACATAAAAAAGCAGAGCTAAGCTTAGCTTAGCATCGCTAAGCATCGCGCAAACCTGCACAAACCCGCTTACAACTGCTTAAAAGTGCCTTAGTCACTCTGTATGACAAGGTCCTTGTACTGCTCAGCAGCAAAATAAAAAAACTTGTCAGTCTCGAACCCAGGACCTTGGACTCACCAGTCTGCATGAAGTACCACTACACCACAGCAGATATACAATAACTTGGTGCTGAAAGAAATAGAACATGCATTACAATGAGTGAATGTAAAGGGAAAATAGGAAAGCCATAGGAATACATTGCAATAACTACTGTTGTATGCCAGTTAATTCTCTAATTCAAAAAGAAAGTACATACTCCCATGTAT